>NW_027226195.1:1800000-2062070 GCF_022539635.2 Chironomus tepperi | reverse complement strand
AATAATAATTACACAATAATTAACGCCTAGCTATATATATTCTTCCTAATTTTTCATTTTATATTCAAATAAAGTACGAAATTAATTTTTTATGATTCTTATTTTTAGCGTCTGGCGTTGTTATCCCGACATTCTCACTCCTATATGCACAAATAGATATGGAAGCTTCATGTTTATCTTTATGCATACATTTTAATTTTTATTGGGGATTTCTCTAACACCGCAATGTAAACATTAAACTTATCTTAAATTGATGTATGATGTAATATAATTTCCACGCTATATTCACAATAGATGTGAGTGGCTGGCTGTGGAAAAAAAAGAAGTTATTTGCTGAATGTCTGGCGTTTCATGGGATGATAAAGAAGCACTTTTTTTGCAATAATTTGTGATTTTTTTTTTGTTTAAAGTTTGAAGGTAATTTGTTGAGTTTTAGACCTGGTTGTGGATCAGTGGCGGGCAACCTTATGTGTTTCGCGGCACAGCTTAGTTGTTAGACTCAATTGAAACCGTAAAAGGGATATATAAGTGTGCCACACACGAGATACATCAGTGTGCCGCTCACGAGATACATTAGCGTGTCGCACGGCAAGAATCAATATACCGCACACGACATACATCAGTGTGCCTCACATGGCATACATCGGTATGTCGCACACGAGATACGTCAGTGTGCAGCACACGAGATACATCAGTGTGCCACACACGGGATACATCAGTGTGTCGAACACAAGATACGTCAGTGTGTCCAACACGAGATACGTCAGTGTGTCCAACACGAGATACGTCAGTGTGCAGCACACGAGATACATCAGTGTGCCACACACGGGATACATCAGTGTGTCGAACACAAGATACGTCAGTGTGTCGCACACGAGATACATCAGTGTACCATGCACGAGATACATCAGTGTGTCGCACACGGCATACGTCAATGTGTACCGCATCACACAGCTTGTCCACCACTGCTCTAAATTCCTGCATTCTTTACCTTAAAAATTATGCAACTTTCCTCAAAACCAGCCTTCAAAAATTCCAATCAAGCCCCATAAAAAATCCCCAAGAATAAGAACACAACAATTTATCCTCATCCAACTAATTCTGCTGCTCTCATAGCTGCTATAAACTCTAAAATCGAGTAAAACCAATTTATTGACCAGAGCTTTCAATTATGTTATGTATATATTTTGTACTGTTTATGTAAGCGAGACTTAACACATGTGCCATGTACTTTAATCAATGAATTATATGATGTGTGTATATGGTCATGGCTATGTGGATGGGAAAAAAGAGAGGCAAATTTTTCATGTTTCCTGATAATGTTAATTATTTTTTCGGATAGGGCCGCATTTGTTCGCGATTAATTAGAAAATTACAACGATCCGTTGGTGTTGTAAGTTAGACAATAGTTTATTGTTGTTGCTTTACTGTTATTACATTAGGTGTTGATATAATTTTAATGACTTGAATAGGTAGACTGTGTGGTGCTGTAGCTTATTATGCGGATATTGTAGATGAGGTATTTGAACTTTTGCAAGGAAATCTCATTAAAATTATCACAAAAGATCACAAAGAATTTATCCAGAAATGTCGCATGACTTCCTCTTAATTCTATAAATTCTAATTTGAGATAGAAAATGGGAAAAGTTTTACCAATCGCCGCAGATTTTTCTCTGGTTCTAAACTATCCTGCGGTTGTGATGCAGCTCACATTGCGGATTATCACTGATTTTAAACTTTATTCATTTTAATTGAACATAAAGAATTTTTTAACTCAATAAATTGGTTGGATTTGATAGAATTTTATGATTGTTAGATAGTGGGTGATGATTGTGACTTTAGGGGGAGATTGTTGGAGATAATTGTGTAGCTATAAATCATGTAATGGAGATTTGGGAAGCATAAGGAGTAAACTTAATACAGAAATAGATTTAAATTGGTATTATGATAGAATAAGTTTACACAAAGTGACAATAAGGCTAAAAATGAGACATATGGACAACGTAGAGCTGACTTGGTGCCATTTTCTATTTAATCTAATAGACCTGACTACGAATTAACAGATTGTTGCTTGTCTAGTCACATATTGAATCGTTTACATGTTGAAATGTTGCTACCATGACGACGAGGCGACAGTTTACTTAGAACCAAGTTTCATCCACTTAAGTGGCACATAGCGCACTTGGTGAATAAAATTCATTTCCTGCTGATCGGGATTGTTCTAAGGACAACTAACATCGTCGTGATGCGATTTGCTGTTCTAAGAACTACAAAAATGAGAATTTGACCATTTCTTTATCATAATACTCAATCCGGACATTTTAAGGCTCTGTAAGGACATATCAGCTATTGAAAAAATTTCAGCAATTCCGACAAAATGACAGCTAATTGTCAAGTGCCTTACAAATTCACTAAATTAAGGCAATTATGCAACTACAACATATAAATTCACTAAAAATCCAACCCATCCTTACAAAATTACCATCATAATTCTCATCATACATAATTGAAAAATTAACCCAAAAACTATTCATCATAAATTTCCCCATAACTCTAACACTTTATCTTAATATGACCATAATTCTCAAAAGCGACAGCCAAGCAAATTGAAAAATTAAAGAAATAAACAATTCACTGGAACAAGATTTATTGTTAGATTATTATTATTATTTTTAAAGATAAAAATCTTTGTGATAAATAGTCATTTATATTAATATTATTTTATATATTTTTTTTTTTTTTGCGATGGCAAAGGCCTGAACAATAAATTAAAGTAAGCGACATAATATATCTTGAAGATATCTTCATAACGCATTTAGTGGAATATTAAAAAATTTAAATAATTCATATTTGTATTAAGGGATGGGGGTGGGGGATATTTATGGGATTGGGTAGTTTTGAGGGGGGTTTTGGGGGTTTTTGAATAGAAAATTCATTTTTGCGGGTCATTTGGTGCTTTAATTTAAATTCTCGACAACCTCTAAGTGCTTTTGAATCGACAAACACGCAGCAATTGCAATAAATTGAACAATATTCAAAAAATTCAATTTAAATTGCGGAATTTCCTCTCAAAATGCAAGAATTTCATAAAATTCTATAAAATTCATATAACACAAGCTCAACAAAAATGATTTTTCAGAATTGTGTCATCAAATGACACCAATTTCCACCGAAAATAAGAAAATACGTGGTAAATACCTCACAAAAAATCCACAAAAAAATTCAACGAAATATTAAAATTCAACGAAAAATAAAAAATTCAACATAAAAGAATTTTTATAGATTTAAAATTTTATTTTGATGATATCTAAATGAATTATTAGGAATTTACAATGTTGTCATGGAAGATTGCGCCCTTGAGAATTGAAGAAAAATGAGACAATAATAAAATATAACATGGAAATTTTAGACATCGTAAATTTTAAGGAATTTAAAGTGCTTTGAAGGTGCCAAAGAGACTTTAAAATTATTCCGGCTGTTAAATATTACAGAATTTTAATGACGTGCATATTTTATGCAAGGAAATTACTTGAGTTTTATAAAGTATTATAAAAAGAATATTGTCGAAAATTTTGCAAGTGATTTGGAAATTGGGGTTGGCTTGATGTTGATGGAAATGTAAGTCTGTGTTGCATGAAGGTTGATAGTCAAGATGCTGGAATACTTTAAAGGGAAGGAGAATGGTCTAATGGCCCTGTAATTCCATCTCAGCACTATTAAAGCATGCTCTTTGTATATTAGAGGAAATTGTGATGATTTGTATGATGCAGCCAAGCTAACTTTGCTGATCAAACAGTTCAATTGTGATCCATGGATTCTTTCAGATCTCGCAAACCGACTGTATCGCTGACTAAAGCTTGCAAATGTCCCAGCGATCGAAGTCACTTAAGTCGGCGGCTTCGATCTCTGAAATGTCCAATATCAAATTCCATACTGAACTTCCTAAATAAGCATAAATTAGTTGATCGACCGAAATCCGATTTTAGGCCGTCATGACTCTGATTTGGTTTCGGGTTTGGTTTAATTTCAGCATTATACCAAAGTCATGTAGGCCTGGTGTCGGATTCCGGATCGATTAGCAATCTTGTGCTATTTAGGCTAGTCTAAGACATAAATCAATTAGGTTCTAATGAAAAACTTCCTTTTCCAAGCTAATAGGTTGATACTCCTCAAGATAGGATTAATCAACTTCTAAATCTCGACCTCAACTTGCCTTTCTCTAGTAAAAACTACAAAACTTCACTTAACATCCAAAAGAACCCCAAAAAAGCTTATCATACTTTACCCTCATACTTTTATATTTTATGAGTCACAAAATAATATTTATTCAGTGCATCCGGATTTATGTGTATATTGTTCACACAATCAGCACCCGCCGCACTTAATTCAAGCCCAAATGAGCTCCACTAAAAAGGAGAGACGACATAATGAAATAAACGAAAAATAATACATAAAATGTTTTAAAAAAAGAAATATTTGTCACATTAAACTATCAGCAAACGGAGCTGAAATATTTATCATCAGAAATTTTTCATTGTTAATATTTTTTGTCGTCGTTTATTTTTAAAAATTTTTATTTTCTGCATATCTTTAGTCATTTTTCATTTTTTTTCGCTCTTTTTTCATTTTTTTCTTCTCTCAAACAAACTCATTCGGATGCGAATGAAACTAAATATCTCTACGTAAGATTAATTCCGCTTTTTTTCTTATTCGGCTTGTATTTCATTTTGCTATTCTTGTAAAAATCGCGTGGCGTAAAAAATTTGTTGTAGTTTTCATTCTTTAATCTCATTATAAAGTGAATGACAAAGCGGAAATAAATTTCATTTTATTTTACATCTTTCTGTTTCTATATCAATTTCTATTGTTGAGTGTTTTAAATTCAGTTTTGAATGATTTTTCATCGGAGTTAGTTGAGGCGACCTCTGTAAACTGTTTTTTGAAGTTTTGTCCCTTGTGGTTGATGAGGATTTTCATTCTGAATTGATTTTCAAAATTTGTTTTAAATTCTTATTTTAAAATGTTTACTTTACAAAAATTCTAAATTCAAAATTCTTAAAACTTTAAATTCTAATATTTTTGAAATCTCAAAATTCAAATTTTCTTAAAATTTAAAATTCAAATTTTGCATGAAATTTTTAAATTTAAATTTTTTAAAACTTTCAAAATCAAGTTTTCTAAAATTTTCAAATTCAAATTTTCAAAAATTTTCAATTTCAATTTTCCTTAAATCTCCAAATTCAAATTTTCTTTGAATTTTCAAACTCAAATTTTCTTAAAATTTCCAAATTCAAATTTTCCTAAAATTTTCAAACTAAAATTTTCTTAAAATTTTAAACTCTAATATTCATAAAATTTTGAAATTCAGTTCTTTTTTAAATTTTCAGATTCAAAATTTATTAAATTTTCAAATTCAAATTTTCTTAAAATTTTCAAATTCAAATTTTTTTAAAATTTTCAAATATAAATTTTGTTCAGATTTTCAAATTAAATTTTTTTAAAGTTCTCAAATTCAAACTTTTTTAAAATCTTGAAATTCAAAACTTTTTAAAAATTTCAATTTCAAATTTCTTTTTTTTGAATTTTCGAAAATTTATTTGCATTTTCTTCAAATTTGTCTTCCAAAAGTTGTGATCTATTGCATCATCCTTAACCTCTGAGTCGACTATTTTGACAACAAAAGAAATTTAAGAATTGTGACCAGATGAACATGAAAATATCATTTGTCATATCCACCCACATTCTACCTTGAAAGGCTATTACTCTGTAATTGTTCGTGTCTCGTCTTTTTTAAATTCTTTTTTAATATTCCTGAACAAATTATACTCTGAGGAATTATTAGCCGTGAAAAATGAAATTTTCATCCGAAAGATCATTTTCCCTGCCTCATTTTAAATCAGTCGTCTGATTTCAAAAAGAGACTATAAAAAATATTTCTTGATAATTCTTTTATGTTCTATTAAATTGGCACTTTATTGTCTACCTTGTTAAATTTTGTCGAGACTCACTTACTTTAATTCACTTTATTGAATCGGTCATAAATGATCCTTTTACTTTTTATGACTCGGAATTCAATTTAGTTGTTGAATTTTAAGATTGCTTGGGATATGAGGGTGAATTAAAAGTATTTTTATGGAGGTAGTGTTCAGTAGTTGCTGAGGTAGTGTTGATTAAATGATGCGTCAGATGTTGCATTATTTATGAATTTTGCTGACAATTTTATGAGTTTGTACATAATTTAGTATAAATTTAAAGGTATTATGTTCTCAAAAGGCATTCGACATGAACAAGTCTTAAAGTAGCGTCCTCAGACTGACTTATTTGGGTGAATTTGATTAAAAACGTCATGATAATTTGGCAAAAAAGAGCAGCTATCTTGATTATACACAATCCGACTCGAAACCAAGTATACAGAATGAGAAGACTTTAAAGTGAACCAGATTTTGCCGAACTTGAGAAGTCAACAAAGACGGATTGAAAAAATACGTGACTCAAGGTAGGACTTTAGCCATTTAATTCAGCTAATTTAAATCGAATTTGATACTAGAGTCACGAGTCTGTGAGTCAGAGTGTTATGCCAGCTTAAGCCTGAATTTTGTTTAATCTGAACTCAAAGCAAGACCATCCAGCCTGTGAAAACTTTAATAGTGACTCAAGTATGGAATCAGATTTGTCGAATCTGACTCAATACTTCAAGCTTGAGTCACGCCAGCTTAGGAATATCTAAGACTACCAAAACATTCGTGTGAGCCAGATTTCATTGACACTGTTTACACTTTGTGCCTTTTAATGCAACTTAGTTGGACTTCATAAGTCCATGGATGCCAAATGAATGCTGATATTCAGTTAAAACTTATTCTGACAACTGGAACTTGTTTTAAAAATTTTAAAATACTTGAAAATAATTTAAAAATCTTGACAAAATGTCAAGAAAAACTGCAATTAATCTTAATATTAATAAAACATTCCATCCATATTCACTTGACATATTCATTTTAAAAAATTACCATATGAGAAATCTACGACACATTAAACTAATTGAAAAACATATAGCAAAAATAACAAAGATTTATATTGTATGAATTTATGAATCAAATTAAGTCTAGTAATTTATGAATCAAAAATACATACAAGAAAACATGGAGCATGGTCAAAATGAAATATATTTATTTAGATATAAATTCATGAAATGTGTTTCAAAATTTTCACTTGAACACACTTCATCCGTAACTAACTTAAAATTAACATCTTGAAATGATTTTTAATATTAAATTTATTTTAAATCTAATTTTTTTTGTCAATTTTCTTGATTTTTACAGAGTATTCTCTTTTACGCACCAAGATGGTTGTGGAAGTCATGGGAGGGTGGAAAAATTCACGCGCTCATGATGGATCTTGACATTGGAATATGTTCGGAGATCGAGAAAAAGCAGAAAAAGAAATTATTATTAGATTATTTATGGGACAACCTTCGGTTTCATAACTGGTAAAATTATTCATTTTTCATAAAAATCATTAATTTTTAATTGATAATTTAATATTCTATAATTATAATTTTTTTTAAAATTTCATATCAAAATCTATTCAAAATTTTAAATAATTAACAATTAATTTTAAATTTAAAAATTAAATGTTTTATCAATTATTGAATTTCAAAAATTTTTAAATTTAAAAACAAATTTATGGATATATACAGGTGGGCGTACAGATATTTTGGATGTGAGCTGCTATCGCTTATAAATGTTATAGGTAAGTTAAATCCATTATATACTTTATTATTATTTTTTCGGACACTATGAAGCATAAAAAAATGCACATAAATAAATTTTATGTCTACATATATGCAGCTTAAGCTCTGCAGTAGTCTGCAAGATATCTAGATTGTGATTTAAATAATGAAATATGCAAATATGGAGTTATGTGTGGGAAAAATGTAGAACATAACATTTTGTGAAGATTCTCACTTATTTTTGGGGTCATATCCTTTATAAATAATAATGTTTATTGTTGATTCATTGAGGTAGTTCAGGACATTTAATGTTTTTGATGATGTTGGGTGATTTATTTTGGGGAAGTCAATGTTGGAATAGGAGAAATTGGTTAATCGATCAAAAATCCTGTCATAGAGCGGTGTGTTTCTGATTTGATGCCGAATTCGGCTTAAATCGATCAAAAATCCAACCCAGAGTGACATGAGTTTGAATTAGTGCCATATTCGGTTCTAATCCTACACTATACCAAAGTATTGCTAGCCTGATGCCAGATTTAGGATCGATTATCCAATATATGCTGATTAAAGGGAAGACGGATATGTTGGGGGGTCAAATTGAGTAATATGAAGAGTAGCTCATCATATTTGACCACTTTGAAGAGGTTTTGAGTTCAAAGTAGTGTTAGAAGAACTGAAACAATCCAAAAGACTCTAAAACTCCTAAATGACGCCTCCACAGGAGTTTGGATTTCAATCGAGATGACCTAACTTTAAAATCTTGTTAATTCTGATTTGAAGAACGCCTAAAATAGGCTTAGTTGGTCTGAATTTTGAATACCATTACCCCAACCCCCCTTCATCCAACCACATCCTTAATTCAACCCTAACTCTACAAAACTATTCAAAAATTCTCCTCAAATTCCAATTTTTCTCACTTAATTTCCAATTTTTCTATCCAAATCAACTTCAAATATTCATAAACTCTCACAAAAACCCCATCCCAACTGCAACTCATGCATTTTTTACTTAGAAATCCCCCAACAAATTATTCACACTTTTATCTCCACAAATTTCCATTTGAATTTTTTATTCCACAATCCAATATATGCATTAAATCTTCCATTTGATTGAGCACAAAAAAATATATAAATTAAATTTGTAAATGTCCATAAATCATCATATGCAGTTTTTCCTCGTATCCCACATCCTTCTGCTGCCTTCGTCTATAAATAAATTTTTGGCAATTTCACTTGCAATATTCTATAATTAAAATATCAATGTTAATATTAACGTAAATTCAATGTGATGAAATCATGGATGTAATAAATGTGATGCTCAATATGTTTGCTCTACTTTTCTATCAATATGACCCTTATGGGGAATTTTGTGGGGATTCTAAATGGGTCTGGAAAAATTCAATTTTCATATTATTGCGATTTAAAAGTGCTTGTTTGCTTTTGTATTAAACCAGTGGTTGACAATCTGTATGACGACAAATATTTAAGGAAATGCTATGAACCGTATGCCATGTGGGGTTTTGGTCGAGGCTTTCAAGTAAGATGTGTCATATAAAAATTGCCCATCACTGTTTTAAATCAACGCGAAGGCCGGCAATAGTTTTAATTCTGATTTCTATTTCATAATTCACAAAAATATCGATCATAAACGACCCAAAGTAGTCATTAGGAAACTGCTTTGTCGCTAATTTAATCCTGAGCAACACAAATGATGAAGGTTCTGCCACTGAGCTTTTAAAGATCCGCTAAATCTTTTTTATTAACATCAATTGGAAGTTACCACAATTTGGTGTTCATATAGGTGCCAAGAATAAACGGTTTCATTTTGTTGTTGATAAAAGAGGTTTAGCGGATCCTTAAAAGCTCCGTGGTGGAATCTTGATCATTTGTGTCACTCGAGGATAGCAATATATGACAAATGTCATCTGAAAATTGTGTAGTTTTTACAATTTTTGCATTTTTCGTCGATCGACGAACACAATTTTGGACTCAAAATCAACTAGTTCCTAACAGGCAAAGAGCATGCTCTTGAGAGCTTACTAATTTATTAATTTCTTTACTAGGTAGCTCAATTGCTAAGCGGAAAATCGTCTAAAGCAGACTCTATCCTTTGAAAGCTTGCTCAACTTAAATATACTAGATGAGCATGCTCGTGAGCGATTCTCTCAACTTAATCTGCTCTTGACTGCACGCTCTTTGCCTGTTAACTAGTTTTGCATAGAAAATCACTAAAAAAATCACACAAAATCATTACAAGAGTCGAAAAAAAGAATCTCCACAAAGCAATATATTTCCTCCGATTGCTCAATAAAATATCGACAGATAATATAATAAGGAGGCACAAAAAGAAAAAAAATCTTCTTTGATTCTTTTATTAATCCAATTCTTTCATCTCTCTCTTTTTTTCGTTTCATTGCCACTCACTTCTGCCTTATGTTTCAGGTCAAATGTTCTTAATGAACAAATTCTTCGATGGAGAGTTCATGACATTTGGCCTTGATGTGATAAAACATATGGAAGCGGATCAGGAAGATCGGATGGATCCGATGATATATATATTTCCACGTATGACTAAATGTACATTCTATAAATATGGTGTCAGTGGCGAGGTCAGTTGAGATTTTTACACAAGTTTGACAAATTTTATTTTTAGAAAATTTGTGAAGCACAATTCACAGCTGCTGAATTAAATTAAAAATACTAAACGTGACTTTTCCTTTCTTTTCTTCTTTTTTTTCTCGAATTTCCATATGAAATATTACAATCTAGGTTGAACGACACGATGGTGAGTAACGGGAATTGAGAAATTCATAAAAAATCTCATTTTTTTGATTAATTTGCATTGAATCATGATTTTCTATTAATTATTTACAGCCATATGTATTCTTCCTCTTAATGTGGTAAATATTAAAATTTTGGAACCGACACTTATGACTTTATGTCCATCACAATCATTAATTTTTACTTTATTTCCATCCACAACTTAGGTGAATGAAAAGATCTACATTTTCCTGTGGTTCTGGTTCATTTTGCTAACAATTTTGACATCATTAACTGTAATGTATAGAATAGTCATAATATTTTCGCCTCGCATGAGGGTGTATTTATTAAGATTAAGGTTTAGGTGAGACATAATTTTCATTTTTATCATTTTTATGACATCATCAAATTTCTTTGGGGGCAGACATTTATGATTCTACTTGAATTATTAATTTGTAGTGGATGGTTGGTGGTCGAATGATTAAGATAAGAGCTTGCTGTACTGAAGCTCCTCAACAAATGAGATAAATTGATCTCCAGCGGAACATTATGGACTGTTTTATTAGGGATGTGAGGGATTATTAGGTTTATGTGATTGCTGAAGTGTTAAATTAGAGACAGGACTTAAAATAAGATTTTTTGACATTATTGTAACATTTTTTATTGCGTGGGATGATGATTTTAATTGAAGTTGACGGTTAAATTATAGACTAGTTTAGACGGGAAAGTCAAATTTTCTTTCTATTTTGCTGTATGTCTTAGACAACTTTTTGATCAATAAGAGCTTCTTTCTCTTAACTGAGTAAAGAAGACCATTTTTGGTGAAAATTTGGGTTGAAAATTCAAACATGCAATATTGTTTAGTGTGTCATCAAACTTTAATGAACCCATTTGAGATGAGGTCGCAACTGAGTAGTGTACATGGAAAGCATACGGCGTAGATATGGTCGAAAATCTTGTTTCTGACTAACGTAAATCTTTCTCCTGGTCAGATGCAATGAAATTCTGACTCTGGTGAGAGACAAGTCGGTCTGGAGTCGAATTTTCGATGATTTTTACGCCGTATGATTTCTTGGCTATCGACAGAACAGTTTGATTAACACTGGTTCAAATAGTAACGGTCACAGTAACATCAACCTCGTACCAAGCTCAAAAACAAATGATTCATATAGAATAAAACAAACCCGAATCATACAAATCGGAAAAATCGATCAAAAATCCGGCTTAAACCGTCATGACCCTGACTTCATCAGATGTCGCTCTGTTGTCGAATTTCGAATCGATTAACCAACTTGTGTTATTTTTAATGCTCAAAATCGACTTAAATTTTACAACAAGTTAAGTCTCCTTCTCCACAAAAAATAAGAATAGACAACGATAATTGGACATTTTTAGGGTCATAGGTGCTGTAAAATATATTGATTAAATATCCATCAAGGGACCATTCACTTATTACGTTCGATTTTTAGGGGGAGTAGGGGTCTTCGATTTTGTAACAGCCTTAACGTTTGCATAACGTAATAAGTGAACGGCCCCCAACCTTCAGTAATATAATAACTATCCATTTTTATTGCCTAGTTGATGCATCACCTGAAATTATGAATTACAAAAGTCCTTAAAATATTAATCACATCTCAGTCCACACCATCATGCTGCTCTGAAATTAGATGATACATAAATAATAATATCAACCTCACAAATTATAATATTAAGCACATACTAATGGCTTTCTTCATTATCATTATTTTTCATCCCCAAACAGACTAGTACGTCGAGATGCCATAGAAATAATCGTCCGAAGATCGAAGATGGGCGATTGGTTTCTACTCTATATGCTAGGTGAAAATATAGATAGTATTATATTTCGTGATGTAATGGGAGATTTAGCTAACCGATTGAATAATAATCAACATCATCGTGTACCTGGACTCAAAGGGGATATACAAGATGCTTGATATTGGGGGTATTACTAGTTTTCTTTCTAACTATTTTTATTATTTTAAATCTATGCTATTTTTTTATTTTAATGCTATTTCTATTATTATTTAATATTAATCCACACTTTATTATATGATTCTACAAGTTGGTTTTTAATTCACTGTTTTGCAGATAAGTGCGATAAATATGCTACACACAAAAATCATTTATGTATGTTTATATCTTTAACTAAATTATAATGATGAGGAAATAAAAAAATAAAAATCATGAAACAGTCTAATGCAAATAATGATTAAATTTCACTTCTATCCCGAAAAAAAAAAATGATGAAATCGCGCAATTCAAATTTATGCAAATAGGAATCAAAGAACGAAAAAGAAAAATCGACACAAAATATATATATATAAAATGGAATTATTGTTAAATTGCAATAGATTAATATGTTGTTGATGATTTTGGCGAAAAAAATTTATACATTTTAAAAATGAACGAGTTTTGTTAGTTGAAAAAATAATGAATTTTTTAAATAGAGCTAAATTGAGTGATGTGTCCCGTGTTGATGCAGGAATTATTGGTGATTGAAGATATGTTGATATAGTTTGAGGTAATAAATTGGTGTGATAAAGTGATCGTTCAATGATTAATGAGGCATTGTTGATGTGAAATGGTGGCAAAAATGCTTACAAACAAAAAAGTCTAACTTAGAGCATGAAGTTCACTCGGATTTTTGTATGGAAAAATCGAATCGATTCGACTTCATTCCATTTAAAATTCTAGTCAACTCCAAGCTCTGGTTTGACTCAAATGAGAAAGAATAAAAATTGAAGAGCTCCACAAAGACTCAACAATAGAAAATCTGCAAGAATTCATAAAATTTTGTAAGAAAATAACAAAATTCAAATAATAAAGATCACAAATTATCCAATTAATACCAAAAATATGGATCTTGCTGCGGATAGCTGTGTCTAATCATCAAATAAGTCTTCTTAAGAGGTTCTTTACTTTTATCATAAAAATGAGATCTTCTCTGGTTATACTCAAAATTATGAGCATATTTGAAGTGATTTATAACCAATAAAATGATGGACTGGTTAGACATTATTCATCTTAAGCAAGCTGATTGATCAGTCAGTCAATGAATGTCTGTCATTTTGTTTAAGTTGACCATATTGAGATACTTAAGAGCTAGATTAGTCTGTTAAAAGCTATATTTTGATTTATTTAATTAAAATTTCACTTAAAATTGACAAGATTATCTCAATTTTGTATAATTTTTGTCAGAAATCTTTTTATGAATTTTGATAGAAGTTCAGCTTAAATTGAAATGCTTTGAAACAGGTCTTGATGACGTCCAACGATCGTCTTATGAAGATTTTTCGAAAAATTGTTCATATGACAGTCATTTGACTGCATCAAGACCTCATGTCGAATGCTTTTGCAACATGATTGATCTGTTGTATTATTCACGAAGCTTAGAAAGTTCTATGAGCTGTGACAGTTAAGTAGTCTCAACTAGAGTTCGAATTCAAATTGAATTTAATATGAATATGTCGATTACACTGCATACAAAATTCAAATTGAATTCAAATTCTAAACTTTCAACTCAATCTTCTCAAAACCCCAAAAATTACTGCACCAACATCAGGACACGGGAGTGGATCATCTGGCAGAAACTATGGATTCCATGGATTTTGTGGAATTTGTGGAATCCATGGAAAAATTTATGGAAATCATGGAATTTATGGATTTTTTGGTGGAATCTATGGAATCCATGGAAATTATGGATAAATTTTTGGAATCCATGGATTCGATGGATTTTTCCATGGAATCCATAGAATCTCTGGATTGATTTATGGAATTTTTTGATCCTATGGAATCTGTAGAATCCATTGAATCTATGGAATCCATGGAGTATGGAATACATGGAACTATTTTTTAAAAATTCTTAATTTTTCATGCTTTTTTAAATATTTTACTGTAATTTTTCCTTTTACAAATAAGTCCGAAATAACTGATGGGCAAATAAAAATTTAAAACGGTTAATATAATTTTTCTTATACAAACAGTCCGAAAACTTTGATGAACATCAGAATAGATTAAGCAATTTTCCATTTTTGATAATTAAAACGCAGAATTTTACAGAAATTTTAAAGTAATTCTATAAATTCTATAAGTAAAAATCATTAGAAAAGTGTAAATATGATTTAAAGATTCTATTTTAAAGTTTCTTCAATGATTAGTTCAATATATTCAACAATCCATGGATTGTATAGATTCAATGGATTCCACAAATTCCATAGGATCAACAAATTCCATAAATTAATCTAGAGATTCTATGGATTCCATGGAAAAATCCATGGATTCCACGAATTAATCCATAATTTCCATAGATTCCATTGATTCCATCAAAAAATCCATAAATTCCATGATTTCCATAAATTTTTCCATGGATTCCATAAAATCCACAAAATCCATGGAATCCATAGTTTCTGCCAGATGATCCGGACTCTCAGGACACAGTGGGAAAAAACCAAAAATCTTTTTCTTCCATATTCATTATTTATTATTAAGTTCAATAATTTTCAACAAACAAGAAAAACAACAAAAAAAAAATCACAAAAAATATTAAAAATGAAAATAAATAAAATAAAATAAAAAAAAAATCAAAAGACTAAAAAGAAACTATTTGATCAGTTTTATTGATATGTGTTTTTTCACAACAACTAAAAACCTATAGTTTAAATATGAAAATAATAATAAAAAAAAATTTAAACCAATATGTACACACAAAGGATATTTTAAATAAATTTAATGTTCCCATATCATCCTTTTTCCACTCAAAACAAATCCCCCAGGACATACACACATACACACGAACCACACATAAATACATGATATTAAACAGCTCACTTTATGCCTTCATAAATGAGACAGAACTTAAAAAAACAACAACAACTACACATACAACCATAAAACAGCATAAAAAAACTAAAACTTTTTTTTAGCACGCAAATAAAAAAAAAAAAAATGAATTCAAATAATTATAATAAAAACCCATAATATTTATTAATCGGAATGATTATCAAAATAACAGAAAGAATAATGGAAAAAAAAATTCAATTGCGCGATGAATTTTTTTATTTTGTAAAAATATGAGTTTTTATATCCATTTGGAGGGTTGTTTGGGAGTGATGTGGAGATGTAGTTGGGTTTTTTGGGAGCCTAAAGGGGTCTCAAATGTTGAATTTTATTTTCTAAAAAAGTAAATGACGTAAAAATGGATTAAAATCCAGTACCTAGAGTCTGATCGACTTAAGACTTCATTTTGCTCCTTTTATAGTCCGTGAGACTGTCAGTTAGAATCAAGTTAGATTCAAAACCCCTAAAACCCCCAAAAAGTAGTCGTTAGCTAAGGTCGAAATGTGTTTTATAATAATCGGCTATACTTTTGCAAAAAATGACAGTTATTTGCATCGTGTGCCTCAGTGGAAGTATCTTATGGTTCCAAAAACTAATCAGTTCTTGCCATAACTAATATCTTTAAGATGCAAAAAACCCAAAGTCTCAATATTGAGTTTGAAGCGAGTTATCCAGCCGGTTAACTTGCTAACTAACTTGCTATGTGCACTGGTTGCAATACTCATGAGGATAGCGAGGTTTTGGAAGGATCTAAAATTTGTATCAAAAAATTGTCAAATTCTACAATTTTTGCAATTTATTCAATTATTCATAGAAAAATTGTGAAGATTGTTTAATTTTTCAACTTTCCGGATAGCTGCCTCATCTTAGGGGTCTCCCTTATGTGCAGACATTCAAAAAAATTATTGACATAAAGGTGATGCAACAAGTAAATCCAGAAGGTCGAAAAATCCAACTATCTCCTTTACATCACTCACAAACTACCCCCAACATGTATTTAAATTTAAAAAAAAAGAATAACTCTATGTAAACTTTTATGCCTACATTAAAAATCCTCTTATGTTCTCAATTCATTTTTCAGTTCCAAAAAATAATTCTATGGCTTCCTCTATTTCTCATTTTTTGTCTGTTGTTGTGTGTTTAGTTCGATTATATGTTTTATCCCATATTATTGTTATTAAAATTCGATTTTTACGTAGATTCCGCGTTATCACAAAAAAATGATTTTATTTATGCCAAAAAATTAGTTTTTTTTTGTTTCTGTTGCGAATATAAAAAAAATCGGTTTATGTTCATATATGAATACCGTCCAAAAATTATAAATATATATAAATATATAAATAAAAATAATAAAATAAAATAAAATGAAAAATCGAAAAGAATATAAGCACATAATATGTAAATGAGAATTAAGAGATAAACTAAATAATGTATGACATTAAAATTTGCATAATATCAAGAAAAAAAAATACAAAACAAAACAAAAAGTTCGTGTTCACGGGACAGTTTTTAAAGTGAGAATTTTTCAATTACAAAAAAAAATGTTTAAAAAAAATTGTTATTAAGAATTATTCTTATTTTATTTATTAAAATATACTTTATTTTATGTTTCGGCATCTAGTTGATACCTGTATTATTACGTATGAGTATCAATTTTCCAGTCAATTTTATATTTAGGCCAGTTTCAGGGGCACATTTAATAATATATTTCACCTGCTACCCTCAAAAATATTTTTTTTTTCTTTCTTTCTTTCCTTCTATCTCTTTCTATATTTAAATGAAAAATGTATGCAAAATCAAGGTGTGATAGCTTTTTGAGAGGACATTTTGATGAATTTTTGATGAAATTTTGTATGAAATTGAGAATTTTGAGATTTTTGTGTACATTTATTCATCGTTATTGAAGAATATCAGGTATATGTACACAGCTAGAGTGCACTGGTAAATCGTAAATCAAAAGCATTGTCCATAATGTCAATAGGATTGTAATTGAATTCATCATAACATCTTGACGACATCAAATGATGATTTTCTTCACAAGAAAGTCATTAGATAAAGACAAATTCTCGAGACCAGGACAAAGATCAAGTTCAGATTGAGACCGGAACCGAAACTAAAACTCAAACAGCTCTCCGTGTTTACTAGGGCATTGCTAAATCGACTTAATAAGGAAAGGACGTGGCAAATTTCGAGACCGAAACCGGGAAGTCTTGTTCTCGGCATCAAGAAAACTTAATCATACATCTAGATCTTTAATTTAAAAGAGCATGTTAATTCCATTGAACCCTTCTGGTTACATGAAAAAAAAAACCTGGTTTTCAGATCTTAACACGGAATCAGAGAAGCGCGTTACATGCTTCACAAGGCTAAAGATAGCTTTGTAAGTCAAAAAAACACATTTAAACCTACTTCTACAGTTTACAAACGCATATAAACGCGCAGTTATGGACCTTAAGGTCTGAAAAGCTAATGTTTATTTTTTTTCTACAGTTTACTGTGTAGGTCAAATTCATGTAAAAAATCTTGAAAATCTTGAATTTAAATTCCAAAATTACATTAAACATTCAATGAAAATTGTCTTTTAAAAAGTGCCGACTAGAGTTTTCAATACAGATACTGAAATGGATACAATCTAAGGATAAATCCCAAGATTCAATACATTTTGGTACCAGGACTGAAAACCTCAGTTCCCACACCTTGATCGAAAGAACGACACAAACGCAAAAAAAAGTTGAATTGAGTGAAAACGAAGTAAATTCCAATCCATTTTAAATCTTCCATCCATTTTTCACATGACATTACAATTCCTTTTTCCAAGGTTTTAAGTAAAAACAAACACACAACAAAATAGCAACAACAAGAACAACAACAACAGCAAAAAATGTGCACCAGATTATTTTTCTGCATAATGTAAAATGTAAAATAATGAATTTTTCGACATTCTTTTAAAGATAATTGAAGATAAATAAGAAACAAAAAAAAACCAAATATCAAGTGCTATACTTCCAAATGCTCCAAAAAAAATGATAATGTTAAATATATAAAATGATATAAGAAAAACTTTCGGAAACGATGAAACTGCCAATTAATTTTATTATGATATAAAGTTAAAATTAGAAAAAAAAATCATCAATAATAAAAGTAATAAATTACATACGGACATACATTTTTCTATAATATGCTAGGTTGTTACTGTATATTTTTTTATATTATTAATGATAAAAGTTTCAATTTTCATTTAAGTTCATTTTTTTGTGTTTCTTAAATGTTAAGTTAATAAAAATGTATAATTTTTTTCATTTAAAATGAAAAATCTTAGTAAAATAAATTGAACAAAAAAAAAATTGAAAAATGGATCTCCTTTAAAACTTTTAGAGTGTACTTTTACAAGAAAATTTAAATATAAATAAAACAAAAAAAAAAGTGAAAAAAATTTAACTTTAATGATGAGATTTAATTCTTAGAGGATTTAA
Source organism: Chironomus tepperi (assembly GCF_022539635.2). Lineage (NCBI taxonomy): Eukaryota > Metazoa > Arthropoda > Insecta > Diptera > Chironomidae > Chironomus > Chironomus tepperi. Next base: position 2,043,252 of record NW_027226195.1, on the reverse strand, counting down.
ATGAAGATATTTTAAGATTAAGATTAGAAATAATAATCAACATGCGACTTACATGATACACAATATTGTGCTGGAAAATTGAGGTTTATTGGTGTTTAAATTGGAGTTTTCAATGCTTTATGTTATCGACTGTTGACTGATGATATTGCATTGAAGCTTTTTGAAGAGGTCAACGCTTTTGGTTTTTAAGTCAGCCTTTAGTAAGACTAACTGAGCTGCAAATTTGAGTTTTACAACAAAATCAACCCCTAATAGCTAAAGAGCATGCTCATGAGTAGCACCATAGTAATCTATAGACTCTCTAAGACTATAGTAATCCTCTAATTAAGGATTAAGTATTCTCACGAATTCTTTGAAGGATTCATTCGAGCTATCAAAAAAAGATTGTCAAATTGTAATGCAACTTCTTACAATCAAGTTCAAGTCCGAAATCGACTAAATAGAATTCACTTTATGGCTAACTAAAGACGATTAGGTATTTCGATCAACGATCTGATCTACCATCCCTTTAAAGTCTGCCATATAAATCGGAGATTTAGAATGGCTCACAATTCACTTTGACTCAACTTAAAATCTAAATTTCAGTAAAAATTAAATAAAAACTCGTTTAATTTTGATGAAACTCTAATCGATCTATATGAATTCTGATGACATCTAGTGCTACTTGGCAATTATTTATTTCTAACGTAGTGGTTCAATAGAACATACTCCAAAATGAGTTCATAACTAGCAATCGAGTTAGACTCAAATATTTCGTAAATTCTTGACAATATCCAATTAATGGAGTAAGAGAACATCAAAATCATCATAAATCGATCTTGTTATTCTCACTCTTGAGTTGTCATTAAATATCCCCTGAAATCTAATGAAGAAAGTATTCACAAAAGATCGAAGTCGACTCAAATTTTATATGGATTCGACTCGACTCAAGTTGACTTTTCCATACAAAATTCGAGATGATTTCGATCTTTGGTAATCATAAAGCAGATTGAATCACTATTAAACACCAATAAATTCCAATTTTAAGCATTGAATACATATTACAGGACTAACATACTCATGAAATTCATTAAATAACGCGATACATACATTTTTCCACTTTACACACTTACTAATAATTTGAGGGAATTTTTCGATGAGTTTTTGTGGTATTTAGCTGAGGTCTTAAGGTTGTGGTTCATTGATTGAATGGTTTAAAAATTGTTAAATAATATAAAGTCATTCAATCAATAATCTACAACCTTAGTCACCCAAAAAAACCTAAAATCACCACAAAAATGCATCAAAAATCCCCCAAATTCCCCCAATATACACAAGTTACATAAACACACTTACCATACATCCCCCCACAAAAAAAAAAAACAATTCGAGAAGCAATAATTAATCGTATTGAGATTAATAATAAGCAAGGATGAAATTAAGAAAGAAATAAAAGAAAAAATTTCCAATTACAATGCAAAATGTAAGAAATTAAAAAATTTTATCATATAAATTTAGTCAAGAAATTAAAGATAAAAAAAGATTAAGATTTACAAAACTGTACATATAGGTTACTGAAGAATCTGATGAAAAACCCAAATACACTATCTTTACAAAAAAAAAAACAAAAAAATTAGGATGAAAATTATATGAAAATAAATCAAAAAAATTGCCCAAAAAACCAAAAGAACTCCATTCAGTGTAAATTTTAAGGAATTGCTGAATGGGCGGTGATTTTTAAAAAAACGGAAATAAAAATAAAAATTTAGAATTAATTAAATAGAAAAAAATGATAATAATTATCGTAAATAATGAAAAATTTAAGAATTTAAGGCGAAATAAACAATAAAAAAAATTATAAATATAAATTCTAAGTTTCGGGACATAAACATACGCACGATATTAAACCTCACGGCATTATTTGATTGTGTCTACTACCAGACAACGACATTGGTGACAGTAATAACATGCAGGAATCGACTGCCCATTTGAAACTGCCACACACAAAAGTCATCTAATCTACTAGTCATAATCAACGCATGCCGGCCACATGGGTGCATAGAACGCGAAACTTTAAACAAAATGGCGATAAATTTGCAAAAAAAAATAATTTAATTCCTTCTTCTCTCAATCTTATAATAATTAAATTAGTCATTTCTTTCATCATGTGACATTTTTCATCCTTAACAAAGCGAAATCCAAAAAAAATTTTAAATTCCATCACGCAATTCCGTACAACTCTTATTTCTCAGTTCGTGATGATTTATTTCATTAGAATTACAATTTAAATAAAATGAATATAAAGACTATGACGATGAAAAATGAAAAAAAAATCATACAAAAAATGCGCAATGTAAGAAAAATCTAAATAAATTTAAAATGCAATTGATAATAGGAATATGTACTTATCTACTGCCAAAAAAACAAGAAATGATGAAAAATAAGATTAAATATTAAACTATTTTCAAATTTAGCAAAAAAAAAATCTGAGAGCAAAACTGAAATAAATTGTTATTATAGACAAAAAATATGATGAAAATCTTTATATAACAAAAAATTTTATTGATTAAGGATGACTATCAGAATTATATGGATGGAAATGAGAATTATTTCTGGATGTAGAAATGGCTGACTTATTCGTGGAATTGCAATGACAGTGTAATATTCTATGAAGAGCTAGAGTTGTGGTGGAAATAAGAGAAACTATAAATTTCAAGGCTAGATCTTTGTGGAATGTAAAATCTTGCAATTCTGGGTAAGTTTCAGTCATTTTTACCGTCAGAAAATGTTATTTTTAATTTCAGTTAGATATGTCTGGTTTGTTGGTAATGCTTAGTAATTGAGCACGATTCAGTAAACCTCATATCTAGTGTATACTCACTAGTAGATGAACCACACAACAAAAGGTTTAAACGACTCACTAGGTTGTAGTGGAGCATAGTTTGAGTAGCACAAGCCCGGAAAGCATACGGTGCAGAAATGGCAGAAACACATGCTCTAGACAGAATTAACTCTGGCCCCAGGCTAGATTTAATAAAATTCAGCCTAGGGCTAGAGTCAAGTTATCGTTAGGTCACATTTTCCGTCATTTCCATGTCATGTACCGTCCTAGTAGATTAATCAGTTAGTTCTACACTGCACATTGCTGATGAATGGACAAAAGAGCATTTACAATAGGGTTGGGCAAATTCGTATACGTATATATACGTATACAAATATACGTATATTTTATACGTATATATACGTATATGTATACGTATACAGATTTTTCAAATTTTTTTCCGTTGCATATCAAAAGTCAAATAAGTTGACAATTTTTTCGATAATTTCAGCAAAAATATGAACAGTAATGAAATTAGCAGTTTCATAATGTTGTATTTCATATAAAATTTAGTTAAAAAGATTAAAATTGTCAAAAAACTGAAATTTTTTAACGGTCGAAAAAATTCAAATTTTCATCAACAGTTTTGTAAACAAACTAAAATTATTTTTTTACAAAATTAATTAATTTTCACCATAAATCATAACTTGAGGACTTTTAAATGCACAAGGATGTGATAAAACATTGTAATAATCACTTTTGACTTCTAATTTAAGCATTTCAGATCGTTTTTAGCAAAATAAACAACGTATTTTTTCCGATTTAAAAAATCTGTATACGTATACATATACGTATATATACGTATATTTTTTTGTTCTTATACGTATATATACGTATATATACGTATATTTGCCCAACCCTAATTTACAATATATATTATAACGTTAATGTCGATGACTACCTAGACACCTGTCGTCCCGGATGCATGAATATTGCTTCACAGTCGCTAGGCCATCATTAAATGATCATGATAGCAACAATACCTAAAAATGCCCTTGAGGTACCATAAAAACTCGGTTTAGCCATTTTTACAACAAAAGTTTAAATATGCCGCTTCATGACCCTCTTGACACCAACAAGCTACTTGCAGCCTATAACTAAAGGCTTTCAATATGACTGTATCATCAGGCTAAAATGAAATTCTCAGATATGTGTCATCATTCATGACTTTTGAGTGAACAGTACAATCCCCAAAACAAATTATCCAACTATACATAACTTCCCTCAACTCCAAACTACACAGTCTTTAATTAAATTTCACCGACAAAAAATCTCAAAATGCAAATTTATCAAAAAAATTACAAAAGTACTCGTTCTTATCGAGTGACTTCAGCGCATTTTTGTCCCAGCGATCAGTAATTGATTAATAGGTCACTTCCTGACCTAAAAAACAAGAACCAGTAAGATCCAGATCACTTCCAGACCTAAAAAACAAGATCTAGTAAGATCCAGGTCTCTTCCAGACCTACAAAACGAGATCCAGGAGGATCCAAGTCACTTCCCTACCCACAAAGCAAGATTCAGTAGGATCCATAAATAGTCCGTCATTTAACGGATTTTCAAAATTTAAAACACATAACGGTTACGATAAATTCAAACTTTGTTCTGTTAACACTGTAAAAACATCAAAGAACATTGAAAAACACTGTAAAACAATGAAAAAACGTGTTGTTGTTTTTCTTGTTGTTGTATATGAAAATGAAAAATTGTTAATTATAGTATTTATGCTATGATTTGAAACTTTTAAATGCATTTGCCCGCAATAAAACAACAGTACAGAGCTAATAAAACAAACCAGAGCTCTCTACGATGTCTGGTTTTCGAGATCTCGATACCCAGCCGAACAAAGTGCTTGAATAAGCTACCTTTTTGAAAAAAATTTCAAAAATGCGCTAAAAAGTCTATTTCACATCTCAAGATGCATGAAAATATTAATTTAATGAATATTTCATGTTAAAGGTGACAACAAATGTATATTATGACAGGTGTTTGTCACTTGTTATACATGTTATGACATGAAATCGTTTTAAGTTTCCACTCAAAATTTTCACAACATCTTTACGGTGTTTGAACTTTAATAATTGTCAATTTTGGTTACGGCGAGATTATATTCTGTGGTGATTTATGGATGTTGGGATTTTATGATGAATTAAGAGGTCACTGATGCATGTTGAGGTTGATTATTTTGAGATTTTTGATGGGTTTTTTGAGATTTTTTCAATTTTGAAGACTGAGGAAGGCAAGAACAGTCAATTTTGAAGATCTGACTTGAATAATCGATCTTTGTTAGGATCCAAGGCTTGATCAATCAATAGCTCTTAGTCTGAGCCAAGCCAACAATTGTCCAATTGTCCATCGACTGCAAGGAACTCAATTTAATGATATAAGTTGCCTAACTTGATGATTTCCACCCAAAAAACGCCAAAATCTTCAATATTCAAGAACTTAATTGAACACACTTGACAAAATCAATAGATTCAAAGCCTTACCAGCCATTAACATCAAAATGATCAATTCATCTTGTGTCTATTCATCCTAGCCAACCACACAGCCACCACACAAAAAACCACAATTCAATCAATACATTTCAACATCAATGAGAAGAAAAAAAAATCTTAATTTACTTCTCGATACACCTCAATGACGCCTCAGCATTACTTAATCAACAAACAAGATTAATTGCCCCACAACACTTCAAAGTAAAGTGATGGAACCGCACCAAGATAAATTGATGTAATGAACCAACAAAAAAATAAGAAATATAATTGTAAGCATTTTTTTTCTAACATACCAGACATATCCAATTTTAATTCTGATAAAGCCCAAAAATAAATATTTAAGATAGCAAAAAATATAAATTCTCTCATTTTATTTTATTTTTTTTCTCTTTTTTTTGTTGCCATACCTACATAATCAAGCAATTTCCTCTTTTTATACAGCCTGTACTCAATTTTCATTACATTATGTTTTTTTTTTGTCATCAAATTTTTTTTTATGTTATGCCTCGATAATTTATTGTTAAAAAGGGAGTAAAAAAGTTCAATCCTTAAACTCATCAGACATGGGAAACAAAATAGGATGCAGTGGTGTAGATAGGGGTGAAGAAAATGTTGACTGAGTTCTATTTTATGTAGATTACTTCTTTACTTCGTTGAACTGAGAGATCAGTAATCGCAAATAAGTGGTATTGATCTTGTTCTGGATGACATAAAAACCTTACAACCGTATCTAGTATATAACAGACTCTTGCATTTGTTTGATTTATTAGAACGTAAAGTCAAACAATTTGCATTATTTTAAACATTCTGGACATTTTGAATCTGGAAATCTAACAAAAAATGATTTCTAACCCGTTTAGGTCCCTCCGTGGAGAAGCCAAATGGGTGCCTTCGTGTAGATACCCAACAATTGACATATGGACTTTTTCATTTGTATTGCTCGGGTACATCACACTAGACCAACAAATAGCTAGATTAGTACTAGAATGGAATCAATTGTTAATCTTAGAACTTGAACTTTGTATATTAGGGACAGTACGTCGTTTCGAAGCCAGTAGAAAGTCACACAGAGTTCGGAATTCAAGAGGATTACATACGAATCCCATTTTAGTGTTTCTACCTACTTTATTGAGATTAGGGTTTAGAAAATCGTGTCATGGATGAAGCTTTGCTCATTTATTTTATGTCGACCAGACTTATCTGTACAAGAAGAGCATTGTATCATTGAGCAAACTCAGATGTTACAATCCTAGTACCATGTGAGTACTCGAAAGACATATGGCGTATAAATGGTTGAAACTCTGGGCTCGAGACCAGTAAGACTATCGTCTCAGTAAAAATTCGATCAAAACTAACCTAAGGCAAAAGTTAAATCGTCCTCGGACAACATTTCAGCCATTTCTGTTACAGCGAGTAATCAAACATCAACTTCCCTCCTTACTACACCACTGTATAGCTATAAAAGCCAACCAAAGTTGTTGTAAATGAGAATTTTATCGATTCATGGAATGATAAGCACATCATTATAATAACAGTAACCTTGATCAAACACAACAACCATCCACAACACACAAAATAGACTATTTTTCTTAAAATTGATCTATAAATAAGCTCGCAGAAGCATCAAAATAATGATAGATATAATGATAATGATAGAATGAATTGAAAATCCTTCATTTTTTTTGCGTATCCCAGGCCAAACTATAGTTTAAAAAAGAAAAAGCTGAATAAACTTGAGAGAGAGAATGAATAAGTCTCAATCAATCAATCATATCATAAGTAACATCAATTTCTATTGAAATAAATGGATGAATTTTCAAAAATAAGAAGCTCTGCTTGCTATTCCATCCTTTTTTTTTGCATATTTATATAGTTTTGCCTGCGTCAATTCATATCCGAAATAGGAACTTTCTTTGTATATAGACTTGCTTCCCATACTTTATTCCTGTATCATTAGAATTCTTACTAAGCCATTCAAGAATAATAATAAATTGTAAAGAGCTTCCATTTATGGCTGAATGCGAAAATCGAAATGAAAAATTGCGAAAAATAAAAAGTTGAAAGTCATACAAGCCAGGGATTGATGCTTTAATCCTCGTGAATGGAAGAGCTTTTATATAACAATGAGGAACAGTCTTCCTTTGCAGCATGACAACAAGATCCCTGCACTTGAATTATCTGAAACTTATTTCTGGTCATTATTCGATACTACAAATGCTATAGTTTATTGTTATTGCAGATTATCTATTACTATGTTGACAATATGATGTGTTTGGTGTACTTAGATCTTGACATTTACTTATGTCTGTACTGAGTTATATAAGAGATGTGTTGGGAGCTTTTTTTAATGAGGACAAATTTAATTTGATTTTGTGCTGATTGTTGAATTGATGTGGTATCTAATGGGTATGTGATGTGGTTGTATTGTGGATTATTGATCGGTTTGTTGGTGATTTTGGCATCTTCATCTGGTATTCAAGTTGAATTTAATCGATTTAGATTTTCTTGTTGACTTTAAGTCTTCTTGAAACATCGCAATGCGGGATTACAATGAAATTTCATATTTCAAACAAAAAATGGGAAGAAAACAGCCGTAATGTTGCTGCTTGAGTATTCTTACATCTTACCGTCAACGCTGTAACGTAGGAGAGCTCTAGCTACTACATTGTGATGATCGGGCACTTTGATATATTTTTAAATGAATATTCCACAAAAGTCAACTTCGAATTCAGTAAATTCAAACTAATTAACATGATTCAGCTCCAGACATTAGTAAACTCCAAGCTGTCTTTAGTCGAACCCTCAATTCACTCCATTTAGCCCGAATCAAATTGATCTAAGTTGATTTTAACTAAAAATCGAAGTGAACTCGAGTTTTGTATTGAAAAGTCGACTTCAAACTGTGATTATAACAGTATTGCCTTTGAGCTTTACATCCTAGGATTCAAGATTCATAAAAATTAATTGGTGTGGTTCGTTATAATCAAGCCTAAGTTTGCACAGTCATGAACTTGATCTAGGTTGAGTTTGATGAATTTTAAGTGCATCTAAAGCTTAGACATTAGAACTTAGCATGATCATGGTGTCATTAAAGCATTTTCGCGTTTTCTCATCAATACGGCAGTGAAGCGGTGTCTAAGCGACAGCAATGATTAGCTTGAGTAAGAAACAAACAGAAATTATCCTAATATAAAGCCAGAACATCCTCTGAATGCTACAACAGACCCTCATCTGGCCATTTGAGCTCTCACTATGGAAGACAATAGCTGAGCTCAAATTTGAGTCAAATTCTATATCAAATCTAGTCAAAATGAGACTAGTTTTCCATACAGAAAAGTCAAAATAGTAAAGCTAAGCATAAATCCTACATCAGTTCAAATAGTAAAGTTGGTACAACAATCCATCATATCTAGACTGAAACTTTATTCAAAAATATTGTATGCTATAATATAATGCTCTGCTAGAGACAGCATTAAAATAGAAATAATTCTCAGTATCCACATCACATCATCCAACATTGTACATCAACAAAAAGCATAATTGGACACCGACTACCCTAATCAAAGCAATATACTTAATATTTTTTGCAATCCTTCTCATTTTCTCTCCAATATACTCATGATCCATCCCTTCTTTATACTTTATTTATTCATTTTAATATCCGCGGAAATTCAAGAACATTGAAATTGATATTGAATATAAAAAAATAAGAGATGAAGTAATTGTTTGAATTTGAGCCTTAATGAATCTAGAAGAATGAGAATAAAAAATATATAAAAAAATAAATAAATTGAATTATATTGAATTGACGATGATAAATTGAATCCAAAAAAAGTTCTGAAAAAAGATGAAAGAAATATTTGAACGATTCTGGAAGAAAATGTCATATCTACAGTGAAGCGAATATTTCTGTGAAGAAAGCGACTTGGCATGCAAATTAAACAAAATTTGGAAGCATTTTGGCTGCTTAATAAGACAAAAGTATGTTGGAATTTCAAAACGGAACTGCTTAGTTCCAATAAGCATTTGATTGACGACTGAATCAACAAATTTATCTTTAAATGCTCATAATTCAATAATGGACTGACAAATATCCAAAATTCTTTCAATTTTCTTTAGTATGAACAAAATGCTAAATATTGGAAGCAGCAGTTCTGTTTTTCCAGGTCTGTAACATCATTTTTCGTTTTTCAAATTTTTGTAATCCATATATTTAAAAATTTATATTTTTTAAAAACGACAACAGCTACAAATGTACAGTAAGTACTAAACGATCTTGTTTTCAAAATACTTTCAGCCAATGTCAGCAAGCATTGATATTATTTAAGTTTTAATGTTTTGTAGCGAAAAAAATTTCAATATCTATGTGAACCAAAAAAACTTTTTTTTAATTTTGTCAAAATTTATGAATTTCTCCATTGATTACTCGATACTGGCTGGTAGAACTTTGAAAATCTGATCTTTTGGTACTTACTGCATATTTCCAGCTGTTGTATTTTTGAAAAAATAAGCATTTTAAATTTGATTGTTTATAAAATTTTGAAAGCAAAATAAATGATGTTCCAGACCTGGAAAAACAGAACTGCTGCTTCCAATATTTAGCATTTTTTTCATACTAAAGAAAATTAAAAGAATTTTGGATATTCGTCAGTCCATTATTGAATTATGAGCATTTAAAGATAAATTTGTTGATTCAGTCGTCAATCAAATGCTTATTGGAACTAAGTAGTTCCGTTTTGAACTTCCAACATACTTTTGTCTTATTAAGCAACCAAAATGCTTCCAAATTTTGTTTGATTTGCATGCCAAGTCGCTTTCTTCACAGAAATATTCGCTTCACTGTAGATATGACATTTTCTTCCAGAATCGTTCATTTATTTAAATAAAATATAAAAAAAAGAATTATGAGAGAATATTCTATTGATTTTAATTTAAGTCCTTTTTATGATTATTCTGTTTTGGCGGAAACAAATTGCGAATTGCTATATAGGAAAATAATTGAAAAAAAAAATATTTAAAAAAAAAATTGAAAACCAAAAAAATTGTTGTTGTTGTTAATGATTAATATTTAAATTAATTTATTATACGACCAAAAAAAAAAAAACACAAAAGTGCTATTAGATACCGAATGAAAGCAGAGAAAAAAAAATTAAATACGGTCTAAAAAGCTAAGAAGGAGAAAAATTATTAAACAATAAAATTTGCAGATGAAAAAAAAAAATATAAAGTCGCACATTTTGCGTGACGAGAAATGCAACATTAATAATTCATCATGTATATTGTTAAATATACATATGAGCAAATGAAATAAGTAAGAGGAATTACTGGTGATGGTGCTCAATGAATGACTGAATAAGGACATCCAACGAACAAAATCAGCATGAATTGCAATTAATCGTAAATATCAAAAATCCCAAAAAAAATACACACAAATCCACACTATTAAATATTTAATCGTGCATGCATTCACTCCACCATACCAACCATTTAAGTTACTTCCTGCTAAATTACAATAACGACCCCCCAACCCCCCTACTACCCCAAAAAAATCAAATACACACACATGGTGATATGCATATCATTGATATTTCTGGAATTTATTAATTGCAATGCATGACATGAACATGGAAGTCTAATTTAGGTTTTTCAGCGATTGTCCATCTATTATGGTAAAATACTGCCTTACATTAAATTAGAAATAAATATTAATTACTAGACAAAAAAATAATAATAATAATAATAATACCAATTTCTAATTACAATTCCCAAATAATTAATTTAAAATTAATGAGAAATGAATCAGAAAATAAATCCTAAGCTCTTTACGAAAAAAGAAGAAGGTGAAATAAGTAATCATTGAACAGAGGTGGGGTATTGGTGGGTTTTGAGGGTGATGAGACTTGATTTTGGTCAAATTGGTCAATTTTAGTGTCTGAATTATTGGAAAATTGAAGAAATTTTGGAAATTCTTTTTAAAATTTGAATAATAATGGAGCTTTAATGTGCTGCATACACCTACAAAGCTAATCTTAGCAACTAAAATAGTAAATCAAACATTCAACGTACCGACTGGTACAGAAAGTGATTATTCGAGTATAAGCAAGTAAACAGCATATTTTGATCGATAGTGAAATATCATGAGCAGTCTAAAAATTCCAAAAATCAATCAGAAAGGCATAGGACAAAGAAATATTCAAAATTTCAACTCCAGGACGGCATGACTCTGATGTTAGGTCAGACTCTATGAAATCCGACCTCATTACAGAGAAGGCAGAAGGTCTGATACTGGATTTTAGGCAATTGTCTGGCTGTATGCTTTCTGGATTATAGCTACAATAGCACAAGTCTTCAAAAGCTGCTAGTAAAAAAAATAGTTCAAAAAAAATAGTTAGTGTGCCTCTTCAACTTAAGATTCTCACTTAAAATTACATCCGATTTTCAAAAAGACTTGATGAGCACATGATAAATCAGGTGATTAATAACAAACTAAGCTTAATAGACCATTCATGCTCATTTGCCTGCAATATAAATAGCCTGCATTCCTCTAAGAAGTGTTGATATCAACATTAGACCATCATTTATGGCAGGCATAACTCTAAGGAAACATTAGACATCAAAAGCAACCTCAAAACGATAATACATCATAATTTATAGCATATAACATCAAGATTGAGGCACTTAACAACCCCAATTGACTATTATCATGCCTAACGTCCATAAATCCCCACCAATACCCCAACAAGTCCAAAAAAAAAAAAACTATCGATAGTAACAAAACTTATAAAAAGCAGTAAAAGAACATTGAGCCATTAAATCCATGGAAGTTCTCGTCTACAAATGAGAATGTCTATTATGAAAAAATGCAAGAAACGAACAGAAATTCCTTAATTGTATACATAGCTTAGCAATAAATCTTCACAACTAATAAAAATTAAGTTATATCCATTCGTTCCTTGTTGTTCCTTATTTTTTTGAATTTTTTTTATTTTCTAATAAGCCAAAACAACAAGAAACATTTTATGTATATAAAAAAAGAAATTTATACTTATATACATATAGGATTCTTAAATCGAAAAAAATAGTAAAACGTCAAATTAAAGAGAAAAATTGCCGACTTGAAGATTTAATTGTAGACCGTATGCGGCATAAAAAACAGAAAAATTTTACATTTTTTTTCATTCTTTCCTTATTAAAAACGAACACACACACACGTCGGATGAACTGAAGCGTTGGAACTTTATGAAAAAAATCGAGGCAATAAAAAAATGTTTCAATTTAAATTCAGCATGAATATTTTTCATTATCTCTCAGCTACAACAAAAAATAAGAAAGAATTGTCGAGTTATTTACATTTTTTTTGTTACAATTTTTCGTCGAAATCTTCATTCCTGAATAATTGAAATGAATTATAGTTTCACAATTGTTTATCTATGGATTGTGGATGTTAAGTCTACAAAAATTAAGGGTGAATGGAAGTTTAATGAAAATTGTCAACTAATTCGTTGGGGTCGTAAGAACTATCAGACTCTAATTCGCTTGAAATTGAGTGAAATTGTAGAAATATCACAATTTACAGATTAGAATCTGTTCCTTACGAAATATCCGATTGTAGAATTCTGTGCAAAACCCACGGATCTACCATGGCTTGCAGATATCATAATCCCATGGCTTGCCAATACTATACTTCATAGTGCATTCTCTCATAGAGAATTTTCAAACTTTGTTCAAATTTATTTAAAACTGCCAAATTGATCCTTTCATAGTGATATGATATAGGTAGAGATTTTCATAATTTAATGGTCAAACATCACAAAATCATTTAAAATCACAAGAACTATCCAAAATTATCAAGAATTGGTTCAAAAACATACAATTTCAAGCAATCAAAGTTATAAGCACATAAATGTCTCAGTGGTGCAGAAGTCATGTGGTGATAATTGATTCAAATCATCTTCAAAATATCCTGAGTTCAAAACTCAGTTAGAATTTGACTCTAAAAATTCAAATTCATCCCCAGATCATCCTGAGTTCTAAACTCAATTTAATATGTCACTCAAAACATGGAATATCATCCTTCAGATACCCTAAGTTCGAAACTCAGTTGACTAGAAAAATTCACATCTATAAAAAAATTGTTTAAAATTTGAAACGACACCAAATTTTATTCAATAAAGTATTAAGAACCATCTTAGGCATGTGATGACCATCCTTTATAAGTACAATCTATGAAATTTATCAATGAAATAATATATTTGCCATCAATTCTGAGCTTGAAGTGGATTTGAGTTCTGTATGGAGTTGAATAGACATCAGTTGACTTGAGTTGACTTAAACTGACTTAAGTTGGGTTCAATTGACTTGAGTTGACTTTGTGTTGGCTTTAATCAATTTGAATTGTCTTGAGTGGACTTGAATTGACTTTATTTGACTTAAATTGACTTGATTCGAGTTGAATTGACTTGAGTCGATTTTGAGTTGCCTTGAATTGAAATGAGACAACTTGAAATGATTCTAGACGACATGACTTGACTTAAGTCAACTTAAGTCAACCTTACCATACAAAATCCAAGCCAACTTCCAGCTCTACCATCAAAATATTAAAGAATATCTTCCATCAAACTTAACAAAACGCCATCGATCTTCCATTCAATATTCAAATAAAACTATTTTGTGTTCAAATTTCATGAAGGAATGAAGACAAAAAAGAAACTAATTTCATGCGCACTTTATATATATTTAGTCCGAGCCACACGTCATGCTTCTCATTACATTCAACACGTAATTATTCAATTTTATTAGTCGAAAAAAAGAGTTTTTTCTTCAAAAAAAAAGTATTTTAAAAATGAATATATTTAAATGATATTTAACAAAAAAAAATTGTGGCAATTCATTAGCATCAAATACAAAAAAATCTACACTGTAAAAATCCAAAAAAAAGAACGAGAATTTATTGAGTTCTCCTAAATTTAAATTTATATTAGATGAAAAAAAAAAATGAAAATTTAAAAAAAAACTATTAATTATAAATTTATCAGCTTGTTATAAAAAATAATGATGATGATCATTAATTAAATGAATAAAGTGAAATGATAGGATTGATGAACGAAATAATATTAAAATAAACAATCGAGAAAAAAAACGCTGTTCACGTTATTTTTATTAGTTATTTAATAAATGAAAATCCTATATACATATTGGAAATGAAAAAAAAAATAATATTTTGCATCAAACAGTAATTTAATAAGTAAAAAAATGAAAACAAAGTGATTTTCAATATGCAATATTAAAATTTAATTATATTAAAAAAAAACAATTAACTCAATTGTGTTATGTACAGTGATCATTATGACAAGTGGACGAAAAAAAATTTAACTCATTTTATTCTCTTAGTTCCATTCATCAGAGGGTCTCTACATCGGTAATTTATATACAACATTGTATATTCTATTTAGATGAAAAGTGTTATAGTCTCTAGATTATTGATCATTTACCAAACCAAAAAAAAATGGAAAAATTTAAAAAATGATTAAAATTTATTGAAAAATTCCTCAACATATTATTAGGTAATGTCCACATGTATCTCTATTGAATAAAGGGGGTTGCTTAGTGATGTTTGAATTTTTTCTGACTAGATGGTGAGGTTTTTGGAGTTTATCAATGGATTTTTGGGGTTATTTGGTGATTCATTGTTAGTCTAGACTCTAGAGCTTGAAGTCGACTTGAATTTTGTAGAGTGTAGTTGACTAGAGTCGATTTGACACTATATGAACTATGAGTTGACCTCAAGTTTAGATTATGACTGAAAATATTCTATGAAAATAATTATGGAAAGAGTCATTACAGGTAATCGAGCCAATCTCCTCATAAATGAAGGAAATATGGATTTCACGACTTATGACTTGACTGTAGAAGCTTTAAACTATTCTATATTAAGTTTGGTACCTCAGAATCTACTCAAATGCTGAGAGCTAAACAAAAGGATGCTTGTTATGTAATAAATATGACTAATAGTCATGCAAAAGATTTATTAGATGTTATCATGAATGATTAACTAGGCCTATGGTCGATTAATAAGGATAAGGACTTTAACGATCATTCCACTTAGAACTTGGTGTCATACCATACTGGCGTTATAAAAATGACAAATCGTATCACGACTGTTTTAAGTCCAGAGAAGCAACCTGCCAAGTAAGAATTTGTCCGTTCGGAGTATAAAAAGAGTATGGATAGCAAACAAAGCAAAATCAAATGTTGTAGTTGGTTGCAACCAGGAAAAGAAACCCAATTCAACAGCTTTACTAACCTTAAACGGTTCACAGACTGTGAATAACAGTAAATCATAAGAAGCTAATCATCATACTACTAGTATTAATGATAAACTTCTCATGAGAACCAAATTCAATGGTAATCCTTAAGATGTCTAATAGATATTCACACCAAAAGACCAATAAACGTGTTCATTTATTGTATCTGTATTAAAAAAATGTATTAATGGTTCTAGTGTTGAATTATAAAAGGATGATGAAAGCGATAATAAGGAAATGAGAGGGTCTTGGTTTGCTGAATGAGTAGAGACGCTTCATAATTGAGTGTTCCTGAATAGTTTTAAGTCAACTAATCATCATAAGTCATTAATCAATTGAAAATTCGACACAAGGTCGGCGTAACTCGAATTTGACACCGAATTAGGTTTAAATTATCAGAGTCTCGTCTTCTTGGTGACGGATTTTGGATCGATTAATCGATTTTTGCTATTTAGGTTAAAAGGAGGAACTATGAATTCAAATGAAGTCAGTATTATCAAAATGTTGATGAAATCCTTCATTAAAATGCACTGACAACTCATTGAAACTGTTAGTTAAGGACAGAACAACTCAAAATGTGAGATAGACACTCGTCAACCCTAAAATAGGAATTCCAACAATAGTACACCCAAAAATACAGTATATCCATTGATAACCTCCAAAAACATCCCCATCTTTAAGCATCCCTAACTAAAAAATTTTGTTATTTTAGTTAAGTTTGATGTTTCATATAAAAAATATTAAAATTTTTACAAAAGGGGATTGTCTTAAGAATTCAGGCAAAGAATCCAGCATCATTAAGCGATCCACATTCAAATTACTTTAATTTTTTTCATTACAAAGTTAAAAAGTTGTAATGAAAAAGAAACTAGAATGGATGAAGAGGAAATTAAAAGAAGCCATATTGCATTCTCACAATTTAATTAAGTAAAAAAAAAAATTCTATAAAAAATTTCGTTGAATTCTCGATTAGATATAGCGGGATATAATACAGCATTAAAAGAACTAGGGAATAAAAATTCATGATTATTTCATCAAACAACGTGAGGAAAAAAAAGTTTCTTTTCTAACGTATAAAAAATAATTAAAATAAGTAAAAAAAAATAATAATTAAAATAAATTTAAAAAAATAGTCAAAAAAATCAAATTAACTAGTCTTAGATTTTTTAGAGATTAAACTAATAT
Organism: Chironomus tepperi; assembly: GCF_022539635.2. NCBI lineage: Eukaryota > Metazoa > Arthropoda > Insecta > Diptera > Chironomidae > Chironomus > Chironomus tepperi. The sequence continues at coordinate 2,026,405 of NW_027226195.1, read as the reverse complement.
CTTTATAAGAACAAAAAAAAACAAAAAAAGCAACAATAACTCGAAATTCGCTATGATGGATATGCAGTTTGAGTCGATACCAATATGATTTGATATTAAAATATATATTTAAAAAAAATGAACGAATTAAGTAAAATCAATCATCATTAATGATTTTTTCCTGATAAAAAATCGAGATTATTAAAAAAAAAATAGAAAATTGTTCTCCTGTTTTTAAAAAAAACTATATTGAAATCACTTAAGGAAAATTTTTCCCGGAAAAATAAGAATTTATTATTATAATTATTATTAAAAAAAATAATAAATATCGTCACACAGTTTATTCCAAAAATGATGAGATGAAAATATACACAACACAAAAAAAACACAAAAAAAGTCCGAAAGTAATTTAAAAAAAATAAAACTAAACTAAAAAATTGATAATAAAAATTTTATCAGCAAAAGACGTTGTTTAAAAAGTAAAAATAAATAAAAAAAAGGAAAAAAAGAACATGAAAAAATCAATAATTTTAATGAAACAAGATAAATCGATTTATATTATTTAAAAGTGAAGATAAAGAAAAAAAAACTAAAAACAATAACGAATTATGACATAATTTAAAGAAATACCATTTGTAAATTATAAAATGAAAAAAAAGTGAAAATAAAAATTTATAAAACCAATTATTGAAATTCAATATTTCTTTTTATTTTTTCATTTGACTTTCTTTTTCAGGATTTATTGTTAAATTTCAGAAAATTTTTGGATTTAATTGAATTTCAGATTTTAGCTACCAAAAAAGGAGTCATAACTTGAATAATTTGAATTCCGTTGAAACTCTAGCAGGATAATCAATCCAAATCAACCCTACCCAGAAGCGTATTAACATGAAAATTTTAGGGATCAAAATCCTCACCATTCCGAAAAAATTCTTGCAAGAGTTTTTGTGGAAAAATCCAAAATTCTCTCTAAATTTTTGCGATTTATACAAAAAATTTCTCACTACACCTCTGACCCTGCCCATTTAAATACACCCCTGCCAATCCCTAAAATCCTCAAAATTCCAAACAATATTAGAAGCCTGTCTTTACTTACTTCCTTTGCGAAGGCTCAAGAAGGCCCAATGTCACATTTAGAGTTCGTCGAAATCTGGATGTGTCTTTAGATAACTTCTGCCAGTTTTTAATTTCCAGCGCTTTTTTATCGTTGCTCACAAGTATTCCCAAGAGTCCTTTGGTATACCTCGATATGTCTATCCAGAAAGTCAGCTGTTTTTAATTTAAATTAGTTTGTTTAATTTAAATTGAAATATTATCTGGTCTTCTGTTGATATGACCAGTCCATTTTAGGCAGTCTTTTTTGTAGCTCCTGAATTAACTCAGATGTCTGGCTTTAAATGAATAATATTCCAGTTTTAGGAAACGTCTAATGGAGATAATGGATGCAATTGACCCTTAGACGTTGAACCAGCGAAGGAAGGATGGAAGGATGATATGCTTAATAGTTTGAGAAGATTTCAGTCGATAAGACTGATCAAGTCACAATTCAACATTTTGACAAGTTGACTTTCAAGCAGGTATTCAAGTAAAATAATTATCCAAGACTCAAACCACATGATCGATCAAATATCAAATCATATTGCTCCTATAAGTTATGCAACCCCAAATGCAACAAGAAAGAGCTTCAAAAATTGATATTATCAGACATTTTTGAATATTTTAGTTTCAAACATTTACAAAGTCAATATTAAGCTCAATTAAATTATCTGTTAAAGCTCATTATAGGAATAATTCATAAAATAACTATAATATCCCCTAACAGGCAAAGAACATTCTCACATAATACATTAATGACATCAAAGTACCTTGCAAGCATACTCTTAGCATATCTTAGATCAAGTATCTAGCATAACATCAACATTCCATCAACACAACCTATCTACATAACTCATAAAATTAGGATTTTAAACAATTTTTCAAATCACCATTCCTTCACAGCGGCATGCAATGCAATAAATCAAAAAATAAAATAATGCAACATTTCTTCATCGATCTACAAATTTACCATATCTCCTTGAGGCCTTTCAAGCAAAAATACATAAAAAAAAGCCAGCATAATAAAAATTAAAAAACCAGAAAAAATTGCCATTGGCATGAATTTTAAAAGCAATCTTCAAAAAAGTAAAGATATTTTTACTGTTAGTTCCATTAGTGTTTAGAAAGGAATGGAGATTTTGTCTGAATTTGTGCGATGAGATGTTCTGAGATTGCATGTGGAATGGAAGAGAAGTAAATACGAAAAAACAAGCATAAAGATGAAATGAGTAAGAGAGAGAGAGAGGTCAAGAGAAGAAACGGGCAATTAAGTTACTGTCTGCATATTTTGCCGCGATTGATCAGCAAATTAATCTCAATAATTTGAAGAACCTAAAGCAACAACAACAACAACAATGAAAATAACAACGACGATAGCGAAGACCTAAATGAGTATTGATGCTGTGGACTTGAGGGAATATGAAGCGCAGATTCAGAGGCTTTAAAGGAAGGTACGTCCAAAAATGCAAGACTGAAATCTTGGACAAACTATAAGGTACAGTTGAGCATTGCAGGCTTGCAGCATTGGACAAACTATAAGGTACAGCCGACCACTGCAGGATTGCAGAATTGGACAAACTATAAGGTAAAGTCGAGCACTGCAGGCTTGCAGCATTGGACAAACTATAAGGCACAGCCAAGCAATTCAGGCTTGTAGCATTGGACGAGCTATAAGATACAGCCGAACACTGTAGGCTCACAGCATTGGACGAACTATAAGGTACAGCTTAACACTGCAGGCCTGTAGGATTAAACGATTTATAAGGTACAGCTGAGCACTGCAGGAATGCAGCATGAGACAAACTATAAGGTACAGCTGAGCACTGTAGGCCTGCGCGTCTTAAAAGGCACGAAATACCGAACCATGCCTTAATACTGTTACCATGCTGATACATGAAGCCGACTCCACAATCAGACACCAAGACTGAACATCACCAAACCCCCTTTCAATCTTCACATTGCTAACCACAAGACATGCCCACAATTACATGATTAATGAACACAATTTTCTTTTCTTTACATTCACATGAAAAAGGTCAGCGCAATGAAGATGTACATGCACGAATTTGAATGTGAAAATTGCACTTATTGTCTTCATGCATTGTATATAGCTTTGAATTTGTCGATTTGTTAGAGGATAATGCACTGGAAAGATATTCGCTTGCAGTGACAGTCGAGGAAATAATTTTATGTAATGAAAATTGAATTGGAATGTTTTAAATGGGTTTTGTGATGTAGTCGGAGGTTGAGGTTGAGATGGATTTTGGATGGAGTTGAGTATTTTATGTGGAAATAATTAGAATTACGTTTGGATTGGTCAAAAATGATCAAAATGATCAAAATGATCAAAATGACTAGAAATGAAGCGAATCACACTTACGAGCGTATTTAGAGGGTGTTTAGGGGTCATATGATGGGGACGAGGGGTCAAACAGACCCTATAGGTCCAAGACAACTCCAATCATCTTTGGCAATTCCTGAAGAAAAGAGAAAATGTTGGTTTTGAGTGTAAAACTCTAGAATTTGACAGAACTCGAACCCAAAACTTCCAGGTGTAAACAGGTCCACACCCTCAACTATCACGATACTTAAAATTTTGGGTGTAAAATACCAAGATTTGACAAAACTCGAACCCAGAACTTCCAGGTGTAAACAGGTCCACACCCAGGGGGAAGATTACTTGGCGTGAAACGTATACGCCAAAAATTTCACATCCGTGGCGTGAAATTTCACGCCATTTCACGCCATTTCACGCCGTTTCACGCCACTTTCACGCCATATCATGCCAGCGTCGTGAAATTTCACACCAATTTTTTTTATTTTTAAAATCGATTTTTCCAATGGTTTTACATCTTTAAATTGGTTTTTAAGTTGATTTTCACCCTAAGTAAGAGAACCGATCTGAAATTCGGTTTTCTCAGGGGTCAGAGATCCAAGTCACTAATGTCGGCGGCTAAATATTTGCATACTTTAGTGATTAAAGCATGTTTTTAACTTTTTTGTCACAACGATTTTGTTATTTTTTATGATAGTTCCTTGAAAATGACTTGAATTTCTCTGGATCTTGCTTTAATGTTGGCAAAGTATCTTTGACCTAGGGTTTCTGACAGCGGTTAACCGTTAACAGCATAACAGCGATTTTTTACCTATAAATGCGGTTAACGCAAAACAGCGGTTATTGAAAATTAACCGCGGTTAACAGCATTTTTATCAGTAAAGGCTTTAAATAAGAAAATTTTTACCGAAAATATTGAATGTAAATAAAAAAAGTTATAATTTTATTCTGAAATCACGGATTTTTGTAAGAAAATGTGAGATTTTGGATGAACATTGTAGGCAAGAATTCCTTTCAAAAACTTGAAAGATTTTGGGACATTATTTCAACATCTCGCCATTGTCGTGGAGTTAAGGGCAAATTCTAAATTCTAAGGGAAACTTTCGTTCTAAATTGCTACGAAGAGAGTGTTCTTAACTGTTGCACATTTTTGTGCATAATTAACAGTATTGCTTACAAATATATCACCAAACGCCTTTTTGTTTATGAATTTTTAATAGAAAAAAATAATTATGGATTTTAATCACTAAAAGTTATTCTTTTTCTTTGATTTTGATTAATTTCTTTACTTTTGTAGCTTTACGCAACCTAATTCAGCCATACGAGGCAAATAAAAAGAAAATATATCAATGAAAAGCTCATTAACATAGTAAAATTGTGGTATTATTAAAAATTCTTAATAACCGCTGTTAACCGCGTTAACAGCTGTTTTAAGTTTTTTCATAACAGCATAACAGCGGTTATGAAAAAACGCGGTTAATCAGAAACCCTACTTTGACCGCACTGGATCTTATCATTTAGTTCGTAAAAGTGATTTTGACTTTACAGGATCTTGATTTTAATTCGTGGAAGTGACTTTGATCTTACTGGATCTCGGTTTTTGTTTGTATAAATGACTTTAGACTTACTGGATCTTGTTTTTAGTCAATTATACGAACTAAAAACAAGATCCAGTTAGGTCAAAGTCACTTATACGAAGTAAAATCAAGATCCAGTAAGGTCAAAGTCACTTCCACGAAGTAAAATCAAGATCCAGTTAGGTCAAAGTCACTTCCACGAAGTAAAATCAAGATCCAGTAAGGTAAAAGTCACTTCCACGAAGTAAAATCAAGATCCAGTAAGGTAAAAGTCACTTATACAAACTAAAAACAAGATCCAGTTAGGTCAAAGTCACTTTTACGAACTAAAATCAAGATCCAGTAAGGTCAAAGTCACTTCCACGAACTAAAATCAAGATCCAGTTAGGTCAAAGTCACTTATACGAACTAAAAACAAGATCCAGTTAGGTCAAAGTCACTTTTACGAACTAAAATCAAGATCCAGTAAGGTAAAAGTCACTTCCACGAAGTAAAATCAAGATCCAGTTAGGTAAAAGTTACTTCCACGAACTAAAATCAAGATCCAGTAAGGTTAAAGTCACTTCCACGAACTAAAATCAAGATCCAGTAAGGTCAAAGTCATTTCCAGAATAAACTGTGTCGTGAAATTTCACGCCATTTCACGCCAATTTTGTGAAATTCACGCCATTTCACGCCATTTCACGCCAGCGGCGTGAAATTTCACACTGCTGGCGGGAAATGGCGTATAATTTTCACGCCAAGTAATCTTCCCCCTGTCCACACCCTTTTGCATAACATTACTTACAATTTTGAGTGTAAAACTATAGGATTTGACAGAACTTGAACCCTAAATTATCACATCTCTTACAAACAACTCCTTATTAAAAATACAATATCCATCGTTAATCCAGTATAAAAAATAGGAAAATAGGAATATTTCACATGCATAATTGTGCATAGTTCATGCACTTAAAGTAGTAACGGAATGGATGATATCAACTTGAAAGTATCATAAAATTCCCATAAGATTCAAGCATCGTTGAAAGAAATAAGAGAGAAAGAGATGTGAAAATATGAGAAATAATTTAAATCCGCACATAATGCTTGAAAAATACACAGAAGATCCATTGTTGGATTTTAATTGTAATTTCTTTTTAATAACACTTGTTTTTGTGCCTGAGATAAGATACAGTCAGATATGTAACAATAACAATTTCTCTCATTTATTGCTGTTGCTGCTGCTGTTCATTTGTTTTGAAATATGTTTGTATGTAAAAATTTTTCCTCATTCTCTTGTGCCTTTTTTTTTCTATGTACTGTACATTTTTTTTATTTGATCATAAATACACAATATAGTTTGAATAGTAGCAACCTATAAAATCTGCTCTCTCTCTCTGTTTTTATTACATGCCATATTTTAATATTATGTTCTGTAAATTTCATAATCCAATATTTGTTAACATTAATAGCTGATTAATGGCACACAGATAACTATTGTCAATGTGAATTTAAGACCAAATTTGTATAGCGATCGAGGTGATTTAATGATTATTGTTGGAGTAATAAGGGGGAGGAAATGAGATCAGGGATTTATTTTAGTTTTTGAACTTATATGGCAAGTTGTAATAGAATTGAGGATTAAAAGTTGTGGTTTACTTTAAGTTTAAGCTCTAAATTTATGAATGTTACTTTGTGATACTTACTTGCTTACTTTACTAGCCTACAGATCATCTGTGATCCTTGACCTCTATCAGTTGGAGTCTAAAACTGGATATATCGCTGGCAGGCATTTGCCGACTATCGATACCAAATGCTTCACTGTCTCTATCCACAGCATCTTTCGAAACACAGCATCTCTCGAAGCACAGCATCTCTTATCGTCCAAGAGCTCAATGTCGACTCGAATTTTATAAGGAGCAGAGATCGAAGTTGCTTAAGTCAGCTTAGCTAAGCCGATTTTTTAACCGGCTAAATTATTTTGCTTAGCTTAGCCGATTTTTAGCCGCGTGCGACTAAAAAATCAACGACTTCGATCTCTGATATGGAGTCATGTCGACTCAAGTCAACTTTTGCATACAAAGTTCGAGTCGATTTCAAGCTTTATTAGAAATAATTGATATAAGCATTCAATCACACTAAATAAGGCATCTTCCGTACAGTTAAGAAGCATTCTCAATTCTTTATATTGAGTATACTCAAAAGCACGCTTATTTAGATGACACCACGGCGACGAGGTAGCAGTATACTTAGAACCAAGTGGCAGCCACTTGGCAAATCCGGTTGTTTTCGCCAAGTGGCTGCCACTTGGCCGGTCGGGATTATATGTTAGGATCTAAAACATGATTGACATTCCAAATGATCCACATCCATTCATGACATCTCAAAAACCTAAGAAAATACTACAATTCTATCCTCAACAATCGATAGAACAAAAAATTTTCCTTTGAAAACATCCGTAACAAATTAAATGCAATTAAGCGTTCATCCTCTTCAATTGTGAGGCACGAGAAAAAGTCTATCTTTCTTTATCGAAGACAGCCGTTTAACTCTGGGACAATACTCTTTGGAAAATAATATTCAAGGCTAAAGTATTGATGGGAGATTCACTCTGAGGTATATTTAAAGATATATATTTCAAAGTTAATTTTTAAGAAACCTCCGCAGATGTTTGAACCAGAATGAATGTCAATTATTTACTGGATAATATAGATAAGAATTAGAATAAATTGTGTTAAAAGTCAGAGGAATGTCTCTAAAATTTAATAATTTGGAATGAGTAAAATTAATTTTGTAGACTAATGATGATTTGGGCAATAATGAGGGTAATATGGTTCTTTGGACGAGCTCCACCTCCCAAGAAGCACTTTTCAATGGTCAGGACACCACTATGCTGCTGTATTGACGATATAGTGAGCTGCTGGAATTGCGGTGTCATTCTTATGTGTCTCTGCAATTATAAGACGTTAAGGTGTCTTGATGGCAACAAAGACATAAGATCACATTCTAACAGGCAAAGAACATGCTTTCATGATACCGAAATACCAATTTGATGCCTAACAATAGTCATTTTAAGTCTTTATCTCAAGTAAATACGAGAAAATCTATGAAAATTTCAATTTAAATTAGTTTAAACTATTTTACAAAGAACTCCAATTTTCACAAAATTCCCTCAATTTATTAACTTTTGATAAATCTGTAATACCATAGAAATCTTGTAGAAATCTAACATTGTTCATCAATTATTCCTCTCAATTCAATCCTCTCAATTCAAACAAACTCTAATCCAATCCAAACGGCATCCTAAATCTTATCTGAAAATACACAAAAAAAAATCTCAATTAAAAAAATTTAATTGCAAATAAATATTAATACCATACCAAATATTTATGTCCATTGACATAAATTTCACAACCATTTCCAAATCCCATTCTGCCTAGAAATAAAAAATATAAAAATTAAGTCCATAAAATCCAGTCCGAATTCACTGAACCAGAAAATAAGTAAACTTTTCACATATATTTATTTTTTGTACTGAAAAGCTTATTCAAATATATTTTAATATTTTAGTTCTATTATACATGCAAAAGACTTGAACGACCGAAGAAAGAATAAACATCCACAAAAATGGTCATGAACAATCTCAAAATTTTAATATTGAAATTAAATTTCCGTTTTTTTCCGTTCATTTAAATGAAGCATAATTTTTTTATATTTTTCTCAAGAAGCTTGAACAGCACATGATGATGGCTACATAGCAAAAATATATAATTCTCAGTGAAATTTTTCAAATACTGCAAAACATCCAACATCATTTTTGCATCGCTTTAAACCGGTTTTGTGTGTAATTTTTTGAGCTCATTCTGATCTTTTTTTTACTTCTCTCTTCTGCTCTGCTCTGCTGAGACACAACCGTTGAGAACGCTTAAATTGCAAATTATTTCCAATTCTGATGATGCCAAAGAATGTGCATGTGCTAGATGCTACACATTGAAATGCATTTTTTTTTTTTTAACAAAATCATTGTTCACGTTCATGAAAATTACATGAATAGGAAAAATTATTATCAATCTACGATTCGCGAAATTGGGTTACAATTCATGCCTACATATAATTTGTTATTACATTGAAAAATAGACTAGGGTGGTAAGGAGTATAGTTTTGGTGTTTTAAAGCGCAATTTTCTGAAAATGTAGAGCTAAAAAAGACTAATGCTACCTATCGAACATCACAAAAGGTAGAAAAGTTATCGAACAGTGTTCGAGTTCTGCTTGACTCTGGCTTAGGTGGGATTTTCCCAAATTCAACCCCCCGACAGTCTGATACACTTTTATCTACCTTTCTTACGGCGTGACTTTTAGTGTTTGCTAGACACCTACCAGAACAGCTAACAGAAGTCAATTTATCGATTAAAATCCGATTTCAGGCCAGCGTGACTCTGACTTGGTACTAGATGCGTATTAAATTCCGTCTCATGCCATTGTCACGTAAGCTTGTTGTTGGATTTCGGATCGATTAATCGAATCATTTTTTTCGGGCTATCATTAGCGACCTTGTGATGCTTAAACAATTCTTATAGCTAAAACAGGCCTAAAGTTGACATTTTTGACAATAGGTGGGTATGATTGGGTTTAAGTGGAAACTAAATAAAGACTAAAGCTATCATAATTCTGCTAATATTCTTTACAATCCCGAGTTGAATAGACAATTTAAGTTTATAACTAAGTAAAAGGTCACAGCATGTTTCAGCTGGGAAATGATAGTCACCTGAAAGGCACACAGCGTTGAAATGTCCAAAATCCTGCTCCAAATCAGTTCAGACAAGATGAAATCTGACTTTTAGCCAGAGTCAAGTTTGCTTGTGGCCAGATTTTCGGCCATTTCTGCTTCTGGTGCTTTCCGTGTCACTTATATGACAAATTTGACTCAAGGTACAGTTTTATATTAATTTTAGCAAAATAATCAATGATTCTTAATTAGTTTGAATCATACTGTTCATTAAGCTAGTGAAACACACCATTTAATCATCATTTGGACCAATAAACCACCATCCAGACAAGCCGACAAAATAACATCAATTCCATCTTTTCTCATTCTCATAACCGCGCTATAATATATGCTGAGATTCTAATTCAGCACAAAAACCATACGCAAGTATGAAAGCAAAAGAAAAACAGCATGAAGATCACTAACACAACAATCAACAGTCAACAATGACGTCACTGTTAAATGTCCAATTCTCTGTATATCTACTACATCTGCAAGTTCGCGAGAGGCTTTTTTTCATGCTGTTCATTGTTGAGCTTCGCGAGTTAAATTTAGTAGAGTTTTGATATTTGTGTAGTAAAGACGTGATTCCATCTTTCGCGTTGCTTATTTTAGTCAATAGTACGTTCTTAAGTATAGGTGGAAAAAAGAGAGAGAGAAAAAAAAAAACGAAGAATTAATAATAAGATATAGACACTATCTGCCTGTTAGTATTACTATTGAGGTTTTATTACACAACGACAAACGAACGTGCATTTTTGTATTACTTTTTTTTATGTTATTTTTGGTTGTTGAATGAAGAGAGGAATGAAAAAATATATATAAAAGGTTATTGTGGAATTGAAAAGAAAGAGTTTCTTTAAAAAAAATTATGTAATAAAAGTTATCTTTCATGTGTTCAAAAATAAGAGAGAAAAATTGAAAAAAAGTTGCTAAATTATGAGGCAATAACTTATGAATTTTATTGAATAGTGTTTTTTTTGCATCTGTCAATAATTTAACCAATTTTAATTTATTTCTAGTTAGTTAGACAAAAGGAAATTTAGAAAGAATAAACTTTATAGTGTGAATAATAACTGGAATAACAATAAAAACCAGATTTAATGGAATAAATTGCAAATATCTTGAGAGAATAGAAGCAAGTTTTATAGAAAAATAAAAATCAGTTTCAAACTTGACGGTAAGAAAATATTTATTGTTTTTTATGTATCATATATTTTTACTTCATAAACGACTTGTTGCTATAAGCGCAAGTAATAATGAATTGGGTAATTTAGAATGACCTTAGCGCATGTGATTCATTGATTCTGGAAAGTATTGCTAATAAAGTGAGGTAATTCAGATTTTTTTGATATTTAATCACATTTCAATGCTATTAAATGTTCTACTCTAGTTATCGACCTCTACCTTGTCTCTTGCAATATCATAATTTGAGAATCATGGAGTCAAAATTGTCTAATTTCAATTGCATATGGCTTTAGTAGCCTAATTAAAATGGACCAAACTAAATAATGAAATGTTGTCAATTGGCTGCCGCTATTCTCTAGTATACTTCTATCTCGGCACTTTTGTGGCCAAGTTGTGGCAATCTATTAATTTTTGCCGATCAGGTTAAACAATCAAATCTAATTAAAATATTGATTTGGACTCTATACACTGGCTATTAAGGTCAACAGAAAGACTTTACGAGAAAGAATGCACCACTTGTAGTAATCCAGATCACCACCCGAGTGGACAGGCATCTAGTTAAAGACTTGCCATTTACTTGCCTATCAATGGCTGGTTACTTTCCAATAAACCAGCCTATGTAACTAACCGTATCTGAGACTAATGACATTTTTGGAACGTTCCATTTAACTAGACATATGTACAGCACTTATGTATCGTTAATGTCTAGTTAACCATAACCATTTAACGTACATGAAAAAATCAAAATTTGCTTAATAATTTTATATGGTGATATGAAGACATTTGTTAATTAAATTATTTTTTGAAAAATCAGAATTACACATTCGTAGCTGCCATAAAACATTTTAGTAAATCACATAGTAACTAACTATTGCACTTTGGCAAAAGTCGTTAAGTGCACACCATTCATTGTATATAAATGTATTAGAAAATTTTCAGAAAAAAAATTGCTCTTATAAAAGTGATTTCTGATTGCACTTGTGAAGTATATGGTTTCACACAAATTTCTATTTGTAATTTCTGCTTGCACTTGTGAAGTATATGGTTTCACACAAACTTCTTTAGAAATCAACTTTCCATGTGTCAAGTTAAAGTCTCGTTAATGTCTTGTTACGTTGTCGTGTATATTTTTGGCAAAATAAATAGCTAGTTGAATGGTGTCTAATAGTAGACATTAACTAGCTGTGTCCACTCGGGCCAGTATTTTCTAGTAACCATCTATGAAACCATAATGATGTCCTAAGGGTGGTGCATTGATATTTATACTAAAAAATAAGATTAACTACAATATCTTGCTTTAGTTCCTCATTTATCAAACTGTTCAATTTTGCTTTGAGTTTTGTTAACTTGTAACCATCAATTGTAAATATTAAAGTCTGTCAGAAAGGGTCTTACTTCATCTTATACTTACTTACTTACTTACTGCAACCATGTTCCTATGTGGAGCTTAGGTTGCAAAAAAAGGCATCTGACTCTGTTGCTGGCTCTGTCACCTAGTTTGTACAAATTCATCTTATACTTACTTACTTCCTTGGCTGGGGCGCACGAAGGCCCATTGCTGCGCGTAGGGAATGTCTGAAGATAGCTCTATCCTTCGAAACCTTCATCTTATGCTAACCCTTTATCATGAATGAAACGATTCCTTAGCGTTTCTTAATCAAAATCGCACATGCCACACGGTTCAGGGGATTTTTAAAAAGTTCTGGCGGCTCACTTGGTTGCCCACCACTGGTCTATAGAGATTAAAACTTCTTTTTTGCTTAAAAATTCGTTGCTGCGCTATAACAATTTATTTAAATGCCATTTCAAATTCTTCTGTTCAAATTTTAGCAATTTTTTCTTAATTTTAAAATTCCTAAAATTTTTATGACTCCTCGAAATTCCAACCTTGCAAAAAAAAGCATCAATTCTCAAACTCCCATGCAAAATTTAAAGCAATCTTCAATAATTCCACTACAAAATCCAAATACATATCATCAACCTTACACATTCCCTACACATTTTATTATGTAAATCCAATATTACCTACACTCAAACAAAAAAAAATCTTTTTATATCGACAAAATGAATCAAATGAAATATTATTTCAAGGAAAATTCGTTCCACGAACATACTTGCAATCATACATCAAAAAAATGCCTGAATATCTACAATATTACATCTCAGCTCAGACACAAAAATAAAAAATAGCAAATAAATCTGCAAATAATAAAATTTTTTCAAATTATAAACCAGCATAAGCTTATTTCATAACGATAGACACGTGCAGTCTACGTTCATATGCTCCTTAAGCAGTAGTCTCGACCACTGTTTGATTAATTTATAGACTTTATGCTTGCTAAAAAGCCATTCGCATTTTTCAAAACTTCTTTCTCTTTTTCCATACTCAATCAATTTCCATACACAACATATTTTATAAGTTTAACGACCCAGAATTTAAACCATTTTTTTAAATCTGTAAAAAGTGTAAAATTTATAATTTTTTGTGGTCAGCAACAGCTATAAGTAATGGTCATTGATTCGTATAATGTGATTGATTCACCGTGAAGTTGTAAATTTATTTCACGATTATTAATTGAATGAAAATTATTTGCAATATGAATTATTAATTAATTTTTTTGTAAGGGGAAATAAGAGCATTGAAGTTACTAGGAGGTGGAGATTGGTGGACATGCAAAGGGGGTGTTGATTGGTTGTTGTGAATATTGATGGATATTGAGGGAATTTTCTGTATTAAATTTAAGATTGATAGATATTTTTGAAAACTTTCAAGGCCCTATATCCCTTAGTTTCCTGCCCAATTCTCATACTTACTTACTTTCTTGACGAAGGCGGACGGGAGCCCATTATCGCATTTAAAATTCGGAAGCTGGATCTGTTTTTAGATAACTTCTGTCAGTTTCAAATTCCCAGCATCGTTGCTCACACAGTAATCCCATGAGCTCTTTGGTCTGCACCTTTGTCATGTTGTTCCTAAAATGGCATCTGGCAAAATGGCTAAAATGTCTCCTGAAGCTTGCTATATTGAGTGAATGACAGTGAGCAACAGAGAATGTCAGGAAATGACCGAAAGTGACAAGTAATGGCAAAGAACAATTTCGAATGACTTACAACTAGAGATCGTCTAAAACTCCACGCCTGTGGGCAAAAAACGCAGGTCTGCAGTTTTAGACGAACTTTAAGGTACATCCGAAAAGTGCAGGTCTGTGCATCTTAATTGCATAAATTGATTGCTGCAGAGAATGGTTTAAAATGACTGAAAACGGCAGAAACGTCAAAAAATTATCAGAATCTATAAATAACGACTGGGAATGACTGAAAATTAATGGTAACTAGGGTTTATAATCTTAAACGAACTTTAATGTTCAGTTAAAGAGTGCAGGTCTGTGCATCTAAATTGCAAGAAATGCAAGCTTTACGGTTCATTGGACGAATCCTAATGAAGTGGACAAATATACGTTATATCTAGTTGGTGGCAAGTTAATGTCTAGTTGATGAATAGTTCAAACGTATTTTTGTCCACTCGGGCTGTTGGAAAAGACGGGTTGTGACAGAATATGGCTGGAATTAAAAGAGAGAGACAAAGTATGACGGAAATAACTGGAAATTAAAAAAAAAAAACAGTAGATAAGAATATCGAAAATAGAATTGAAATACTATTCCAATCAACAGCCTCCCACCATCCAACCACATAGACACCCCATTCCCACCTCCATCCAAAAACACAGTTAATTCAATTTTTGCAAAACACTCCAATTACTCAAATTATTTTTAAAAACTTTCCAAACAAATCTGATCAAATCACAAAAAATTTGTATATAATTAACTAAAAACAACTCAAATATTACAAATCATTTCACTGCTAGAACGGCAACCCTAGTCAAGTTTTAATGAATGAATCAACAAATTGTAAAACAGAATTTACGCAAAATGATGTTATAAGGAACGTGTTAATTAAATATAATAGTTCATTAAGAAGTTAGAAGTTGTGAATTTTACTATCGTAGAAGAATTTTGATGGTTTTAAGGCACACACAAGCTAGGGAAAAGAATTTTGTTCATAAATTCCATTTAAACACGTAAAAAATTATAATAATTTCACATAATGTTATAGTGGTACAAAAAAATACATAGTAGTAATTGTGAATTGCTGGTCATGCAACAGATGAACGGTTGAGTGAGTTTGAGGCATAAAAATCAGTTTTTATATATATATTTTGGTTGTAGTGCACAATATAATAAAATAGTGTTGAATGAAAGAGAAAATTATCATAAATTTTAAATTTTTTTTAATGTCTATGACTAACATGAAGGTTCTTCATAGATTATTTTAATTATATCAATTACAGTCCATATCTCTTGAAATCCATTTATGCACTACTCTTTTTGAAAATAGGTGCGATAATAATGCCTTTATACTGTAACGGATGCAATCTGTTTTTCATATGGAAATAATCTATTTTATCTAATTAGTTTTTCACAGACCGAACAGTTCAATGTTTATGATGTACGACTATTTCTGTGATTACATTTACCGATACAACAATAAAAAAAGTGCGTATTTACGGGTATTTACAGTGATTTAATGAACTCGATGATGATTTACATTTTAATGATGTAGTTTTCGTCATTAGTGCAGCTGGGTTGTTGTGTGTGGTATTGTTCTGGGTATCTTGGGTATGATATGGCAAATCTCATTTCTGTTCTTATTATGCGTTACAGCTATGCGTTGGTCAGCTTACAGCTATGCCAGTCCAATTACTTAATAGTTCTGTAATATTAATTTGAACCTAAAATTTACTGTAGTAAATACCGGAGAGGACTTGATGTCATGATCTTTGAGAAGAGCGCTTGTCTTGTCTATGATCGACCAATAGGAGATGAATCCACTTCCTCATGAAAATAGACTAACAGATTCTAACCCATTTTTTAAGTCATTCATACATAGTCTCACTCTGGGAAGAATTTATTCGCGTATATATAAGCTTAATATTCAAGATTCAACCTTATTTCAACACAATCAGTTGTTAGTGATGTAGTGAAGCTTCCTGACTCCGCATTAAATTTCGATTTTGCTACCGTAGGTCTAGGTTTGAGCGGGAGATCTGGCGAATCCTCACTCGTTAAACTGTCAATAGCCATGAAACGCATATAAACACGTAGCAATGGATTCGGTTTAAATTCTGCACCATAACAGTCATACCAGTCTGGTTCTCAATTTTGAATCAACCAACCTTCTTATGCTGATCTGGCACTTTACTTGCTGCATCTCTTGCAGTTAACAAGCTAATTAGACCCAAAACTATCAAATTCTAATTCAAATTTAATCATAATTCACTGAAAATAATTATTATTTAGGGTAAAGAATATAATTTTTGTGGTAATTTCAATCTTCAAGATTTTAAAAGTTCATAACTTTTCACGTGTTAATTCTTTTAGGACAATTTCTTCGGCAAAATATTCAGGAAACAAGGAAATTTACTAAAAGCTAATCAAACATTATCCTAAAATAACAGCTTTCGTGAAAAACTGATTTTATTAGTGAATATAATTTTTGTGGTATGAAATATAATTTTTGTGGTAAAAAAATATAATTTTTGTGGTAATAATAAATTGAGAATTTGTAGCTTAATTCTTCAAGAAGATTGGCTAAATTTATTATCAGGCTTATATTCAACTAATTTAAGTTCAATTTAAGTCTGCAAAGCATGTAGAAAATGATAAATTAATTAAAAAAAAGTTGAAAAAAATTTAACGAATTTTTAAATTTTAAATGAGATAGGGGAGCATCAACCTTAGGGAAAAATCAACCAAAAATTCTCTTAGAAAAAATACCACAAAAATTAGATTTTTTTACCACAAAAATTATATTCAATGTTTACATATTTTAAATGTGTTTTTTTAGTTAAACTAATTAACTTTAACTGTTTATTACTAATTATTGTGAAAATATATGGTTTGTTTTATCATATTAGTTCACTTCCTAAATGAATCAGTGATAATTTCTTAAGAAAATATTTAATTGAAAATTGTAGTAAAAACTTGAATTTTTAGGGTAAATTTTTGGATCGATAAAACTTAGTTATAGTAAGGTAAAAGCTCCATAAAACTAAACATATATCATTTTAATAGCATTCTTTCATAATTTATTTACCTTTCTGGATATGAAAAGCAGTGTAAAATAGAATTTCCAAAAAAATGTCAATACCACAAAAATTATATTACCACAAAAATTATATTCTTTACCCTACTTGTTAATTACATCAAAACCCAAACAAACTTATTTCACACAAACTAACCCAGTCATACTCACCACACCACAAACACTAGTTTTCTCATTAAACCATAAAAGCCATTTCTCATCAAATCTCACCGAAAATAGTGCCATCCAAAAAAAGAAGATTCCATTGTTCCGCCGAATTTCTTACTATTTAAAATTCTTATGAACAACAAATCCAAAAAAAATGACTCACAACTTCCACGCGCACACATGTTTTCATTCTTCGTCTACGTGAGTCACATTCAAATATCCAATAATCTAAAATGAATAATGAATAGAATTCCAAGAAGAGAATTAAGTACGTTTACTTAGTTAAATTTCAGGAAATTTTTATGGCAAATTAATTAAGTGTGATTATTAAGGAACAAAGTCTGTTAAGTATCATTGAACGTAATGTCATATGCCATAAATAATTTCCAATAAATTGTGAATTGGAAATGTCTCTTGAAATTTATAGGAAGATAATAAAAATGGTAGTATTTGTTTTGTTCATTTAGCGATCTGTGAATGGAATGGGGGTAGTTCGTGGAGAATGTGCGATATTTAGGGATGGATGGTATCTGGGGGACATTGAATCTCGGTATCAGTACCGGGGAAAAGTCGAGTCTTTTTGAATTGAGCATAGATTGAGGCTTGTGACTTTTGCAAAACAAACCCAACTTTTTGTCGAAACAGGAAGTATGAGGGGCATATTCAGGGGGTAAGGGGGTTTGGAGGTCAACTTTCCATCTTCTCATTTTCGGAAAAATTCTTCAATTTTATCTGGTTTTTCCTAAAAAAACTCAAAACCAACAGTTTTACCTGCAAACCACAACTCTTGATTCAAATCAGACTTCCATTGACATCACCCATGCATGACCCCCCTTCAAACCCAATTTTTTTGCATCTTGAAATTAACATACTGTCGCCCGCACAGTCAATTTTTAAAGCAGACATATTTAAATATGAATTGATTTGCTAATTATTATGTAACATTCAACAATACCTTATAAAAATTATCATCTGAGTTTTTCCATTGACAGTTGTCGTGAACGTAAATAAATAAGATAATCGGTTGTCTATGTATGACGAGAATTTTGATGGCTAGCTTCCTGCCCGACCCGAGCAGGTAAAGAGTGCAGTACTCTTAAGAACAGAGTAAGGTGAAAGCAAAGCTCATGAGCATACTCATTTCGATGGCCGTACAGATCAACTTTGATCGATGGTCTCCCTCAGATGTCGTCTAAAGCTGGTTCTATCACGGGATTCCGTTTGCCAACTGTCAATAGCAAACGCAATGCTGTCTCTATCGGCAGCTTCCTTCCAGGAGCTCTTTTTTTGCTCGTGAGCATGCTCATCTGATATATTTGAGGTGGGCAAGCTCTTATGAACATGTTCTTTGCTTTTTCGGGCGAGTGGCACAATGAGAGGAATTTCAAGATTCCAAACTGTCTTCAAGATGACCTTTAAAGCACCTCTTAGTCATTTTGACGTTTTCCCCACAATATGAACCATAGGGATGCCCAAACAACTGCCTTATGTCACTCGGGCTTATTAGAAATAAATCATACAATAATTAAAAAAATTCTAAAATGATTTGTCATGTATATTTTCCACATCTATTATGAAATGCTCGGTAATAATTGTTTTAAATCTGTCGATTCAACACAGCAAATATGGCATGTCTGCCATCTTTATTACGTTAGATCTGTTCATAACGAAAAACAAATTCTGCTTTATTGTTTGACATTTTTTATACATATTTAATCAGAGATTTTTTTCAATATTTGCCATAAGAATTTAAGCTTAATGTATTGATGAGGAGAATCAGATACGAAATTTACATAATTTTTATTTAAATGTGTGTGCGATGTTTTGCATTTTATTTTTATGAGATTGTCATTAAGTGTTTTTTTAACGGAAATTCTGAGAATTTTTATGATTTCGAAAGGTGAATGTGGTTCTAAATATAGATATGAGGCTTTATTGGGGGTCATTTGGTGATTATGAGAATGTATAAATTAGGTTTTTGACTCTAATCTCTGCAATTGTATTAAATGTTGATCATTAGAGTGTCATACAGGCTCTGAACCCCTGATCTTTAAACGAGAAGTATGGACGACTGCGTGGTATGTCCATCGTATGATCAATTTTGTACTCAACATGAACTTACTATTCTTGAGCGAATTTAGGTCTTTAGAGGTCCAGAATAGCCCTTTTCATGAATATCTAGTTCCATTAAAATTTCAAGTTGCACTCTTTGACAAATTCAACAATTTGTCATCAAAATATGACAAAAATTCCTGTAATGGTGCCGGTAGATGCCTCTAAGGCGTCTCATCATCGTTTTGTCATATTTTGTCGTTAACCCATGAATGTGACGGTGTCTTAGCAACATGTTGTGACACTCGAGTTGAATGAACACTTAACTGACATTGAGATATGCTGATTTCTGTCAAATTTCTGCTGAAAATGCTAGAAATGACATCCATAAAACCTCAAATAATGCCACAAACTTAAATTGACAAACATCTAAATGCATTTATGACATTATCATCACATTATGAAATGATCCATCCGTAAAAATAGACTCACAAAAATTGGACACAAATAAATTATAGACCAAAAAAATTTTGAATAATTTACACCATTTAAAGTTATTGCAAAATAGATCAAGCTACAAGGCTACATCACTTCAACAAAAATAAACTTTTTGCGTGACGATGTGTTCGATTGGTGTGAATTTTTTCCAAGCAAAATTTAAAGCACTTGCCATGTGTTCAAGTACTTAAATACACACTTCATGTACAAGATTGTAATACTACTTCAAAAATTACAGGTTGAAGACTTGATTTTATAACTCTTCATTAATTGCCAATTTTCACCTGCTAAAGCCTTCATTGTATTTTAAAAGCATTTTACATGCTCTATAATGAAAGCCCTTGAATTAAAAACTATGGCTGCATATTCTGTTATGAATATGAATTTTCTTAGGAATTGGGAATTCCCGGGAGTTTCTTAGATATTCTCTGCATTTATGGCATATTATTGATGATGATCTGTTCTATTTGATCAATTGTGAATGTTTGAGCTGCAATAAAATGACTTAACAGGTTCCCGACTCTTATAGTCACTTCTGTTAGTCTATTTTGCTGTTCTCCTAAAGAGACCACTTTTAGGAACACTTTTGGCATTTCTGTAACATGAAATGATGTTCGTTGCCTTTTAGGATCCTCTGTTAGCCTCTTTTCGACCGTTTTACAGGCCATTTGTCTAAAAATTTAACCTTAAAACGTGCAACTAAACCATTGCCCACCTTACGTCATTCACAAGTTTTCATCAGATTCTCAACCATACCCATCAATACTGTAAACAACAATGTGTTATTTGCAAATGTCATTTTAATAATTCTCAGAAAATATTCACAAATCATTCAAGTTTTTTACAAACTCTACATCTTAATCAGAACTTTTTAACACAAAATCGACTGAAAAAATGACACAAAAGTCTATTTAAATATTGATTATTCAAATTACTGGAATTCCTTGTTGTGATCACAATATTATTTATAGATCGTTGAATAATATACATAGCATGTAGAATGAACATTATATCTAAGAGAGTGTGAAGTTGGTTGATCGGATTACTGCATAGTTGTAGGATAAAGTATGAATTTCAGTGGAGCTAGAGTCTGAAATAAAGCGAAAAGCATGGTAAATGAGTGTTTTAAGAGTTTTAAAGTGCAATATTTATGAACCTTGATATATTAAATATTTGGAATTTGTTGATGATCATGTTTGACTATCCCGAATAGCACAAATCGGTTAATTGATCAAAAAAGTAGTCCCAGGTCGGAATGATTCTTATTTGATTCCAGAATCGTCTTAAATCCGACACAATGTCAGAGTCACACCAGTCTGGTGTCAAATTTTGGATCAATTAACCGACTTGTGCTATTTTATATGAATCAAATGAGGAATCTACAAAATATAGAACCTCAAACATACACTATATTGTTGAACCCGCTGACGCAGCTGTATGCATTCCTGTATTGTCACCTTTTGATAAGATTTGATCATTTACAATTAGTTTTGATCGTAATTTGATCCAAAATGGACAAAAATACGTTAAAATTAGATAGCAACTGGACATTAACTGCATTTTAAAGTGGTGACTGCATCAATATCTGACCTTGATTTATGTCTATTGACTTTTAAATGTAGGAAATTGGAAGTATAGCAAATTTGAAGTTTGACCAGACATAGCCAATTGCACAGACTTAAGAGTAGAAACAACATATTACCATTAATGGAAATAGTTTAGAATAATCTCAGATCCTACTCAAGAATGAGTTCAGATTCTACAATCAGATTACACTAATGAGATTTTAGCGGACTTAATAGAAGTTTTAAAGGTTATAATTTAGACATAAAAGAAAAGTGCTTGTACCGTAAAGTTATTTTCTCCCAAAAAAGTATTCTGCACGTTTTGCAAATCAAATCCATTAGCAGAAGAATTTCAAAAATCCCTCAGAAAATCACGATATTTAATAATCATCTTCAGTACTTCTTCATATAAAATATTAAGCATCATTTAAAATATTGTTAAAAGCAAAAGCTGCAGCCTCAAATTAAGTTTTTCCGTCTATCTGAATTTACGCTTAAATTTTTTACTTCCTCAATGAATGTACGTATATTTTTCAATTCTATTGTTGTGTTATACACGAAAAATAGTTTTAATGCGAATACAATTGCAGGTTGTTAACTCTATGAGAAATATATTAAATGAGCTTTTATTCAATTTTCTCATCGCATATTAGAATTATGTTTTAAATTTATCAATATTTTTGTGGATGTTCATCATCATTCTCTGAGGGGCAGGGATGGTGTTTGTGTGTGACTTGGGATTTAGTAGGGTGTCATATAGTAAAAGCAGGTGTAATGAATTTTTACGGATTTCAATTGAATTTTGATGCATTTGTGTCTTCAAATTGCTTCCTTATCGAGCTTTGTGTCGATACAGGCATTTTAGATAGCTTAAGTCGGTCAATCAATCCAAAATTCGACCCCAGGTCGACGTATATCAATCATGGAGTCAAAATTAAATGGAATACAGTATCAAGTCAGAGTCACGCCGGTATAGGTCGATTCAAGCACTATCCTACAAAATCTAAGTGAACCTTACAGTCTATGCATCAAATCACCCCTTTACCCAATTTACAACCCCACCAAATCCACCAAAACCACTCAATACCAATTATCTAGTCAACAACCCTGCCCAAGCTGTGCTAAAAAGTTAATTAAATGTGAACTTTTGCGTTAAGGCATCAACCGTAAAACTGCATATGGTAAATTGTTTACACACAGCATGCATGAATCATTTCTTGTGTATGAAAAATTCATAATATATTTTTTCTACATGCAAGACTGTTTTTTTATGCAATTTTAAGTGTAAAACTTGACAGCCATTTTTAAACTTTTTTTTGTTCCTTACTTTTCAACATGCTGTCGTTGTTTTGTGGCAAATGTGCGATAAAAATATTAAACAAAAAAAAGTCTTTTTATTAAAATTTTCAAACCACAACGTAATTCTTTTATGGCCATGCATTCCTGTTCGTCATTCACCTCCCTTTTTTATTCTTCAATTGTTGCTGAAGGCAATTTAGAATTGCGACGAAAGATGAAAAGAGCTGCATAAGAACTGAATATTCTGAAATATTTCATCATATTTGAAATAAGATATTTTGGTTTATGTCCGAAAAAAATTAACATGAAGGCAGAAAATCTTTGATTTTTGTTTCATGTGCATTGAAAATTGTTTAACACTAATACAGTCATACTTCTTATTTATACTTCTCGCTTCACACTTCTCTCGCAGTTGCTTTTTACATTCAAGCGAGTTTTTATGAAGGAAATGTTTTTGTAAATTTATTTTGTTTTAATGGCTGGATAGTTTTACGGAATAGGTGGGTGTTTGTGAATAATTAAATGACATTTGATGAATATTATGGCTTTTGTGTCTGTCCTGTTGGACAACTGTTAATTATAGCTTGAAAGATTATCGCAAAATAAACTTGAGTAAGCTTGAGTATCTAAAGTTCGGTTTATGTAAGATAAAATTAATAAAATGCATGTCTGAACGATTTGAGGTCTCATTTGCACTTATATACTCTGAAATGCATCTAAAGATAGGGGTTAGAATCTTGTGCACTTTAGTTATTAGAATTGTAATTCTTGGACTTTATTTGAGACTTTATCTGAGAGGCGTATATTAGTTAAGCTTCAGAACACATTCTCTCGTTGCTCCTGAGAGACACTTACTGATCTTCAGTCAAAATTGTGAGTTTTTATTAGGGTTACCCAGAAATCTTCGAAATTGCATTTTTATCAGATAAAGAGTGACCTTTAAATAGTCGAGCAGGCAAAGAACGAGTATTTAAAAGCCGAGCAGGTTAAGGCGCTCAAAATCATGCTCATCAAGTATATTTTGTGTAGATCAAACTTTTAAGAGCATGCTCTTTGCCTATTAGTTAACCTTATGTGCATCAAAAACTGTAAAAATTCTGAAAAACCTTTTTTTTTGCCTTACCCTTGCATTTGAAATGAAAATCTTCAATGAAGGTGTTCAGCAGAGATCGAAGCCGTTGATTTTTTAGTCGGCGGCGGCTAAAAATCGGCTTAGCTATGCTGAAAAGTATAGTCGGCTAAAAAGGACTTAGCCAAGAAAATCGGCTTGGCTAAGTTGTTTTTAGCCACCGACTTAAGCGACTTCGATATCTGATTCAGTCGTATCAAAATTCTCTTATTTGGTCAACTTACTAGAGTTTTTCGTTATCAAAAACCAGAATAAATTTTTGCATTTCATTCAAAATTGTAATGTCATGTAATTTTGTAAAAGTATAGAAATTTTGTAACGAAGAAGGTGGGATCTAGTCCCATTTCTTACATACCTTAATAAATCAACAATCAATTATAAAATTTATCCATCCAAAATAGTTCAAAAATACTCAAAAATTCACATGATAATGTAAAGCGCCTCAAACACCATCTCAACCTCATCTCCATCAACTTAATGCTCTTACTGGCCTCTATTAGTATTCACATTCGACTTATTGCCTTTTCTTTTTTGTTTACATTCTCCTCAAAATAAAAGACTCAAATTTTTTTGCATATACATACTGTATTTATCATCATATTCAATCTATTATTAAAAATATCTTACTTATAATTTCAAGACGCAAAAATTATAAAAGAAATGAAAAGAAGAAGCAAATGCGGGACTATACACACCATTAATAATACACATAAGTGATATATGAAATAAAAATTATACAATTCGTGAGAGAGAGAGACGTACAACTACAAATATGGACTGTTGAAGGCGAATGTGAATTTTTCTTTCGTTTCAAATATCGCCAATAAGTCAATGGCAAATGCTTTATACACAAGAATTTGTTGCTGTTGTTCACTTTATTTAAACAGAAAACTCATCGACCTGAAGGCATGAACATGTCTTGACTGTGAGATAAGATTGTCTAGGTATGGAAATATGTCCAAGATATCGAGACTGTTAACTTATTTATCCTACAAAATGACTTTTTAAAAAGCCTTGATGATGCAGCTTAATTAAGCTCATTAAATTTTATTTTTAATGTTCTTCCTCCAGTCACATATGAAAAAAAATTTAAAATGAATTATTTTTGCATGTATTTAAGCGGAAGAACATTAAAATGAGTCACTGGATTTTATGTGAATTTTTTTTTTTTTTCAAGAAGAAATTGTGTGCTGGAAGGCTGCAGATTGAGTATTTTTAGTATTCAGTTGATGTCATGCTATTTTGAGTTGTTGAGGTGTTGGATGTGGAATTTCATGGGATGTTAAAAATTGTCATGGATGAAAGAATTTGTCATTTTAATAAAGCAGTTCTGGTTTGATTTAATGAAGAATCTTATTAGAATTTATATGAATTTACATCAATTTGGACTGAAAAATGAGTCAAAAAAGCAGATGAAGTTAAATTCCTTGTATGTAGCCTTGTGTTGGATGTGTTAATTAAGATTATATTCAATTGTTGAGCACAGACTAGGACTAGTCTCAATAATGTACATTATACTCACAAAAACCGAAAAATCAGGAGAATTAAGGCAAATAAGGCACTAAACCAGCACAAATTAGTTAATCGTTCCAAAATTCAACCCCAGGCCAACGTTGCTCTGACGTTGTGCTGGATAAAAGACTAATTAGATACCAAAATAGCATCAATCAGTTAATATAATCAAAATCCGACTCCAGGCCGATGTGATTCTGGTATGGAGTTGCATTTAAATCTAACTGGAGTGAATCTGGCATGGATTAGAATTTTAAACGAATCCGGGACCAAGTCAGACCCACACCAGCCTGGGATTGGATTTTTCTATCAATTAATGGACTTGTGCTATTCGGAACAACTTTAACCATCAACTCAACACCTTCTTATCCACATATTAAACCCCTTAATTGGAATCTGATCACAAAAATCGATTAAATTCGCAAAATTTCAGCAAACAATTTTTTGGGAATTTTGAATGTCAACTGCTTTGATATGTTATGCCTTATTAAAAATAGTTTACAGCCAAATTAATCATTTTCGGTCGCACTTTAGATCAAGATTATAAATTAATTCACTTTCATGCAATTTTTGACGCCAAAAAAAAAGAAAAATTAAAATCTTAATAACATTTACCCGACAAACCCATAAAAGCCATACCCAGTACATGCACACAAAAATATTATTTGTTTAACCAAAAAATATTCTAAAATTCTTTTGAAACACATTAAAAATTTTGTGTTTAACCGACAAAAAAAATGTGACAAAAATAAACAAAAAAGTAGCACGAATATTGATGTTGCGTGATCTACTCTCTCTATTGAATTAGGTGTGTTTCTTACACCAAAAAAACCGCAAAGTTGAAATATCCAGTAATAATATTTGCTTGCCATCTGGATAGCAGATAGCTTGGGGAATGTTTGAGAATTATGTAGCGCTTAGGGCAGTGATGGAGAACCTTTTTTTCTGGTTCATGATTTTGCTACAAGACATAACGGTTGGGGAGGAGGAATCTAAAATGCAATTTGAAGCGGTATGTAGCTTCCGAACGTTCCCTTAGAGATTATTCTCTTAATACCTAACGCTCTTAAAGGGAGAGGGGTTCAAGATCTTACTAAGCCTCAAACAATGCGTCACGTAACAAATCAACGACCCCTTACTGATAATTTTGAAGAAATTTTCTATTTTCTGGCATCAATATTGCTCCATCAACCTATTTGTTGATGGCTCTCAATTTACTGAACTTAAACTCAATCATCTGTGGCCTCTCATTCTTCTTCTTATTTTAAATTGCAAAAAAAGATTTCCATTTGTATCGAATAATGTTCTCATTATTGCACATTTTTTGAACTGACAATTCACGGTTACACATATGTGCTGAAACTAGTTTTATTATGCTAGGCAAAATAAAAAAATTAAATTAAATTAAATGAAGTGGAATTAAAAAACTTTTTTTTCTTATACTGCACGATGATATCATCTGTTTCAACACAAAGTAAGACAAGAGAGTAAAAAAATACTGGTTATTGAAAGCTCTTAAAAAAGTCGTCAGGATTTGAATTGGAAAGACTTGAAAAAAAATTTATAATTCTCATTTATTAGTGGAATGACCAAACTACGTAGGATATAAGTTAAAGAACTGTTGAATGTATTTGTTTTAATGGAGAAGATAAATTTTAAGATGCTGTGAATTTTACCTTGGTTTTTAATGCAGAAGTTGACGTCAGGAAATTCTGGTGAAAGAAGTGATGTTATTGATGCTTTAAAATGAGAATGTTATGGACGTATTTTGGAATTTTTATGTCATAAGCTTATTTCACTTAGTTTGCTGACCATACAGATCATTTGTGATCCTTGATGTTACTTATATGGAGCTGTCGTTGGCTTTTACTAATTTTTTTCCAATATCAAGTGTGCAATAATGCCTCTGAGAATTGATTTTTGCAATATTAATGCCTATCGATTTTAAATTAGCTAAAATTCTAGTCAAATCAAACATTTAACACCTCTATGTGTCTCTCAATCTCGATAAATTGTCGAAGCAAAGACATTGGGAGCTTATAGGCACTAAATGAGAATTTGTGACATTCTTATCGAATGTATCAAAAAGAAAAGATAGCCAATAAGGCACATGCCAAAAATATACCAAAAGAAAACCAGCATAAGGTCAATGAGGCTATGGACAGTTGTCAGATTCAGGGTGTTGTTTTCTTTCGTTTAAATTCCTTGGCTGGGGCGCACGGGGGTTCATTGCCGCGTTTAAAAAACGTCTGTAGGCAGCTTTATCTTATACCTTCCTACAGTCAATGTTCGAAATTTGGCAAAAATTCCAAAATTTGAATGGAATTTTAGACTTCTTGAAAAATCGACACATTTTGAGGCTTTGTCGGGACACAGCAGCAAAGCTGAAAAGTACAGCAGCGTTCCGGTAAAAATACAATCTGCTGTATATGCAGCCCTACACTAACATCGACCTGGACTGGATTTCTTGACTACTTACTTTTCATGTTCCTTCCGAGTAATCAGTAGTGTAGTACAGAAATGTTGAGTATTTGATGAATCCAGCAACATTCACTTACTCTTCTGAACTAAACATCAATTCTTCTCATCAAATTTCAAGCTTAATTAATTTTGCTTTTAAAATTTTGAGGTCAATAAACACAAAAAAATCAATTTTAAACATAAACTGAAATTCCTCAAAAAATCCCACTTCAAATCAACAACTAAAAGCAATATGTAGGCAATATCCAGAAGAAAACATTTATTGAATGACACAATTTTTCATAAAAGTGATGTCATTGTAAGTATTCCCTAACAGACAATGATCATGATCACTAGTTTGTGATTACAATCACATTACAATCACAAAGTGTTTTTTCATGATCACATCTTGTGACCACAATCATTATCGTATCTGATCATGATCACTCTGAAAAAATTTCATCATCACCGTATCATAATCACTGAACATAATCACTGAGCGTAATCAGAAGTCATCTGAGTATGATCACTCCAAAAATATTTGATCATGTTCACTGATCGCGATCAATGAGCGCAATCAGATGCGACCTTATCATAATCACTACTGGAAATTTTCATTTTCAAATTATCATAATCACTGATCGTAATCAATGAGCGTGATATTTGATCATGTTCACTGATTGCAATATCAAATTACAATCACTAAACGTGATCGAAATATAATCAAAACGTAACTAAAAGTAATCATCATTCAATTTTAGCCAGACGTCTTGTCAGACATTTGACATTCTTCTGACATTCGTCTGACATTCAATTCTTGTCAGACATTTGACATTCTTCTGACATTCGTCTGACATTCAATTCTTGTCAGACATTTGACATTCTTCTGACATTCGTCTGACATTCAATTCTTGTCAGACATTTGACATTCTTCTGACATTCGTGTGACATTCAATTCTTGTCAGACATTTGACATTCTTCTGACATTCGTGTGACATTCAATTCTTGTCAGACATTTGACATTCTTCTGACATTCGTCTGACATTCAACCCTTGTCAGTCATCTGACATTCGTCTGAAGTCGCTTTCTTCAATTAGGCACTTGAAATTTATTTTATGCATGAAATAAATATATCGTTTTTTTTTTTTTCAATTCTGTAGGTATTATTGTTTTTATTCAATCTTTTAATCCACTGTTCAAATTTCAGTGATGCTCGTTACATTGTAAATGTCATTTTTCAACATTATCACCACCTTTTTTTTGCAATGATTTTTTTTTCGGCAAGTGTATATAATTTTAGTTTCCTTTGTCTGTTTGCAAACATGATCATATCTCATCGACAATATGCATTCTTTATATTTAAGGCCCAGAGCATTTTTCCTTGTGAAAACCCACTCGAGAATACTGTTGAAAGACAGGAAAATAAAAAAAAAAAGGAAAAAAAAAATAAATGCTTACCCTTTATGTCCAGCTATTGGATTTGGAAGGTCGTTGGGTTGATGGTCAATCACTTGTATTGCATTTTTTGATGGAACAGCATTTTCAAAACTTGATTAGTTTATTTTGGAAACAGAAAACAATTTAAAACAAAATAAACTTAAAAATTACTTTCCTCACCTTTCATTCAATGGAACAGGAACTTCAATTTCTTCT
Organism: Chironomus tepperi; assembly: GCF_022539635.2. NCBI lineage: Eukaryota > Metazoa > Arthropoda > Insecta > Diptera > Chironomidae > Chironomus > Chironomus tepperi. The sequence goes on along the minus strand of NW_027226195.1, from coordinate 1,997,007 downwards.
TCTTCAACCAATTCATTGGTATTTTCCGTAATTATTTGTTCATCCATTGTTGCCATCACTATATCTCTATTTTCAGTATTTGCATGTTCATCGATTGTTGACATCATTAAATCTCTATTTTCAGTATTTGCATGTTCATCCATTTTTGACATCACTAAATCTCTATTTTCATAAGAATTTTCAGTATTTGTTTCCGCATCTAAGAATAATTGTTCAATTGTATTAACTCCAACTGAAGAGGTTGGTCTTTTCATTCGGAGTTTATGTCTTAATTCAGTTATAATTTTTTTCAGCTTCCTGTTTTCAATCTCAAGTTCTTCAATCCGTAACTGATTGTGTTGTGATTTTTCTTCGAAATGATTCTTCACATTATTCGTATTCTGCAACTCTTTTGATATTATATCCTTTTCATTATTCAATACAATAAGCTCTTCTAATATCACATTCTTAAAGGTTGACATGTACCTAAAAGGTGCCTGAGTGTATTCCGATATAGCACTTTTAAATTTAAAATCTATATGTTCTATATCAGGACGAACCTTAGGGTTAACTTTTAGGCAATTACTGATAAATTCTTGCATTTTTGTCAATATCTCTAACTCATTAGGAGATTTTGCTGGAATATTTCTTTGAATAATCGATTTCAAAATAGTTTCTTCAACTGATCCGTCTGATTTTGTAAAGCACGCATGATCCAATCGAATAAGGTCCACTAGCAAAATTCCTATTGAATAAATGTCTAATTTTTTAGAAGCTCGATGTTCGGAACCCGTTTCCGGAGCCATGTATGATGGACGTTCGGAAAATCCACGAACCAGTTTACCCTCCTTTTGCGATAGACTAAAGTCTATTAGGACAATATCCATGTTAGAATTCATCATTAAGTTGTCAGTTTTTATGTCATAATGGATAAACTTGAGTTTATGAAAACTATTCACTGCTTTTAAAATTCCATTTGTAATGTAACACAAAAAACTCAAGGAATGGCGCTTACGTTTGCTTATAAAACAGTCGACAAAATCAAATAAACTTGTTCCATGAATTAATTCCATGTAAATTTTCATTTTTTTGTTATCGTATCCTAACATTTGCACGATGTTATCGATTTTATATTTTAATATACCATCAGTAATCGTTTTATTGATTAATTTTTCGCTCTCAAAACACGCACGATTTTCGAAAGTTTTTACGGCTAAAAAGTCGCCAGATGATGACCCAGAATAACGTCCGTGCGCAATTCTAACGGAACCAAAGCTTCCACGGCCGATTTCACCGCTGGCAAGTTCACGAATTTCAGATAAGTTCATTTTGATAAAATATATATTGATTGGTAAAGACAGTGTTACAAAAATTTAGGGTTTTTAAATTGGTCATTTCTGAAAGTTATTGTGAAGTATATTAGATGCCTACAAATCTTGAAACACTATTTGATAAAAACGCAGAATTCCAAATATTAGCATCGGTGCGTTGATGGTTTAAGAGGAACTTAAGAGATTAAGTAATACTATTGCGTAGGCTAAGCCGAAAATGGTTCGAAACCTTAAATTTTTTTTCATATTTTTTTTTTGTTAGATAATGGACTCAAAGTCACAGAAAATGCTGAAATACAAGAAAAAGTTCTACCAATAATTATAATGTTTAAGATTCATATTTTTTTTTTTTATTTTTTTAACGTTACACCAATTATTCCAAAGATTTGTTTGTATTTTATTCATTTTTGACTTGTATTTTAACAAAAAAATGTTTGTAGAAGCAAATTACTATGAACAGCAAATTATTGAGCACAGGATACTCTAAAATAAATATAAGAAAAAATTATTCTATATTTTATATAAGAAGTCGTTAATTATTTCGTATTTATTTAAGGAACGGAGAGTCCGTTGCTTTGTAAAAGTCAAATGAAAGTTGGAAGGATGCAGCGAAGTTCTTAATCGTTTTTTGACTAAATTTAATTAGTATCATATTTTTATTTTACCTTATGTTATGAGTCATTGGTGTTATTAAGTACTGAGAATTATTGATCTTGAACGGGACCATCTTACGACGAATACAGGAAACATTGATTTTTTTGATGTTAGATCCGCTTGAGGCAAGGAAGCAATTTATTGTGCTGGATAAAATTGGCTTTCTGAAAAAATCAGCCAACTCCATTACTTTTCCTGTGATTAAAAAAGAACTATTTGCCTCTTCTATTTTGACTATTTCTAAAACTATTTCTGGATGAACTAAAACAATAGAGTTTGGAAATTTGCAAGATAATAATACGCCATCAATCACTAGGTTTTGTTTCACATTGCTAAAGAAAATTATGTGTTCTTGATCAGAAAGCAAGAAATGTTCAAAAATTTCATCATATCTGTTTGCAAGTTGTTGTAGTGGCAAATTAGGCGACTTTATGAGTTTTTTGAATTTTCCCAGAAAGTTTTCAAAAACAAAGTTTGAAAATTCATCAAGTGGTCCATGAAGTTCTACTTCTTCACATAGATGAGACAATAAATGAAGGTTGAACGTCGCATGTTGTTTTCCGTACAAAACTTCTAGTTGTTTGATATAATTTTCAATCAGGTATTTGGCAAGTTTTATCATTTTTGGATTTCGTGAGAATTCTTCATCAGAAAGTATTTTGATTCCGCAATGAAGCTTCAGAAAATGATTGTATCTTTCCATGGATAATTTATTTTTCAGGACGAACATTCCAATGTATAATAAAAACATTCGCAGTTCTTTAGCTTTATATTTATTTATACTTTCCAAGCTCCTCATATTTCGATGAAATTCTGCAGGTAATAACCCTTTAATTTGACGTATTAATGATGATACTTCCTCATAAACATCTTTACTGATTAAAGGATCATTTCGGTAGCCAATAAACCATATTTTTAAAAGTCTTTTAACGACTCCTAAATATACGCAATGCATTGAATCGATTGGAATTTGCTTTATCATATCAAAATTAAGAAGTTTTAATAAAATAGTACTTCCAGTGTGGTGTGATATATGTATTTTGTTACGAAAAGTTTCGTCAGTTCTGATATCAACTGTTTGCTCATTGTAAGGAAACACCACTTTGTTTGCATAATATTCACCCTTTATAGTACATTTAAAGCAAGAATAATATCCAGTATGAGACTTTGTACTGCACAGAAAAGTATGTGCTGGAATGTCCATTCTAATAAGCTTTAAGCTTAATTTGACTATTTTTCCTCTCATTGTGTAACCATCACGTATGTTCTCATATTCATCAATAAAATTGTTGAGAAAGTCCAATGAGTTTGGTTTTTTATTCCCACAAAATACAGAGATTGGATATACAGATGTTTCAAATCCTTTAATGTTTTTGAAAACCATCAATATGGGCCAGATTGTCATACTACAATATGGATTATCAAATATTTGCGCACCATCAACGTTAATATCAAATTCAATAGTTGATGGAAATAAAATATTATTTTTGTCAAAATATTCTAATATTCTTTTCATACCAAAATAAACACTTTCTCCTCCAGATTGTTTAGAAGTATGATAATTCTTAGTACTTCCAACAAGGGTTCTTATGTCCATTGGAATATTATGACTTGGATCGATGTGTTTGTTTAATATTTTTAACAGAGAGTCACAAGAGGCTTTACACACTGAAAAGTTTGAAAGATACCATTGCTTAATCTCATCTCTAAATGATAACGAATTTGTTTTGAAAAAATTGTCTTCTGTTTCTAAATCGTCATCAGAAGATTCTAATTCATAATCGCTACAAGCACTGTCTTCAAATAAATTATTTGTTTCTGGTGTACAATAATCATCATTTTGTTGCTTCTCTGAAATTTCTGTAAATTTGTTGATAGTCGTATCTTGATCCTGTTGATTAGTAGTTGTGTCTACACTTTGGTGCCGTATAGCTTCTTCCGATTCTGATTGTCTTGTCTCAGATGCGAGTACCCTTTTATTTCGAAAACTTTTACCCTGTTTTGATAGATACTTTTCCCCAATTCTTTTATCAACTTTCCTTTGTGACATCCTAATTAGAAATGATAAAAAATTTAGCTTCTACAGCTTTTATACTCATGTGAGCAATTTGAATGTCTGATGTCAGGTGAATGTCAGATATCTAATGTCAGGTGAATGTCAGATGTCTGATGTCAGGTGAATGTCAGATGTCTAATGTCAGGTGAATGTCAGATGTCTAATGTCAGGTGAATGTCAGATGAATGTCAGATGTCTGATGTAAGGTGAATGTCAGATGAATATCAGATGTCTGATGTCAGGTGAATGTCAGATGTCTAATGTCAGGTGAATGTCAGATGTCTAATGTCAGGTGAATGTCAGATGTCTAATGTCAGGTGAATGTCAGATGTCTGATGTAAGGTGAATGTCAGATGAATATCAGATGTCTGATGTCAGATGAATGTCAGATGTCTAATGTCAGGTGAATGTCAGATGTCTGACGAATGTCAGATCAAATCACTATATAAAGGGCCCGCTTTCTATTGAAAGATCATTTCATTACAAACGTTGAAAGAGTAATAATAATGTACAAAAAAAGAGTTAAAAAAAACGTTGAAGTAAAAAAAGCAATAGATAAATATCATTGCGCTATTTTTAGCTTTGGTATAAGAGTCATTAATGCAACATGGATAGTAAAAAAATGCAGTGAAAACTCCTTCGATGTTTATTATCCAGCGGAGAATATACCAAACGCAATTTATGAATCACAAAGCAAGCATGAAATTGCAAAATGGAAACATGCAATTGCAGAAATAGCTTGTACTCACGGTAATAAATCCATGCAATTTTTTTTTCCTTAAATATTTTAATATTATTTTTTATTAAAGATACAATCATAGAAGCAAAAAATCATTTGAAAAAGGTTTTAGATAGTAAGAAAGATCAAGAAACTAGTTCATCAGTTGACACAAATGATTCCGAAGAAGAACTTCGTGATTTAGAAGAAGTATTGTTATAGATTCTCTAATTTTTTTATTGATTAATTTAATATTTGATTTTTTACATTAAGGATGCTCGATTGTCATCTAAATCAAAACATTCCGAGATTAAAATTAAAAAGGACAATCCGCATTTAAAATCACCAGAACCATCACTCGTTAACGATGTAATAGAAATTACACAAAGAAATGAAGGCAAAAACCAATCGAATATCACAAATGAAGAAATAGATCAAATCGTAGATATTAATGGAGTAAAGAAGATATTAAAATACTTCAACAACAAGATTAATCATGCGGAAGATATCTTTAGGGAAGATAAAATTGTCAATACCCGCATGACAGTCAAGCACGAACATAATGAAATGTTAAAAAAGGTTGCTACTATTGACGAGTTTCAAAGTTTCATGAGTAATATTGTTGAAGACAAGGACAAGAAAAAAGAATTGGTAATGCTTACATCAAAATTAAAGATTGTTCTGAGGTTATTACCTATTCTTTTTATGCTTTAGATTAAGTCCTGGAAAAATTTAAAAACTGCTGGTAAACAAAAAGACAATAATGCAAAAGCTTACGCGATCCTTTTGAACTTGTTCGAAATCAACTTCTTGTTTAGCAATGTCAAATGGGGAAAAATGACAAAAAAAGCTGAAATTAATGCAAGTGGTTCGGAAAATCAGGACGATAATGTCCACACGCTTTATTTGAAGACTCAGGATGAATTCAATGACATAGTTAAAGAAGTTCTGGGAATTCCACTCTTGAAAGAAACGAATAAAACAGTTGGAGAAATATTCAAGAACCTTTTTAATAACAAAATTAAGAGAGTGAAATTGGAAAAGGGTGCATAGACAACTCGAAAATAACTTTATGAATCGTAATTTAAAAAGTAACAAAAAATAAAATTTCAGGATATGTAAAAAGGGAATAATTATTTTTTTTTTAAGGCTATAATTTACACGGAGTGAAACAGTATATTTTCTATTTAATAAAGTTGAAAAAAACATTCATTTAAACATTCAATCATCATTGATCATCACAATCGCATAGCACAATTTCATTAGCATAACAATCTAATATGTATACCGCTAAATAATTTTTCTGTTATTAAATCTATTTGGAGTTACAGAATTTTTAAAAGTGAAGTTAAATGCATATAATGATGTTTCTGCTCTTAAAAAATCTAATACCATAAAAGAGCAGTAATTTTTGATTGATAAATTTATACACATATTTTTTTTTTTTTTATTATTATTAATTTTTTTTTCATAATCACATGATTATGTTCACTGATCATGATCAGTGAGTATGAAAAAAAGTTAATTAAGTTAACTAATAAAACCCGAATGGTATCTGAAGTGATAAAGCATCATTCCTTCCTTAAATTTGCATCATTAAAAATATAATAATTTAAATATGTCTTTTGCCATATTTTTTTTATTATATATTTACAGATGGTGGCTTCAAGGAAAAACGTGAGATCTCGAAAGTTAAGCAACGCAGCAAAAGGATGGGTGACCGAAAAAAAAATTCTAAGTTTAAAATTTTCAGAAAAAAAAATTAATGATTTCTACTAACACACATACAAAAAAATACTTAAAAAAATTCCACTAACACCAAAAAAAAAATTGGTTAACTTAATTAATTTTTTTGTTTTTTCATGATCACTAATCCGAAGTGATCATGATCACTGATCACGCTCAGTGATCACAATCACTGATCACGCTCAGTGATTGTGATCACTGATCATGATCATTATTGCGTCTGATTACGATCAGTGACTATGAAAGTGAAAAAATTGCATGCAAGTTTGCACTTGCATACAAGTTATGATCGTAATCAGACGCAATAATGATCATGATCAGTGATCATAATCACAAAAGCGCGATCGCGTCGGTACCGTACCGTCATCAAATAATGTATGGAGTGATGATGAAAATTTATCATGATCAAATCTCCGTTTCATCATCACAAATATCGCATCTGATCATGCTCATTGCCTGTTAGGGATTGTTGCTGGAATGAAATAAAGCTGGTAAATAATCATAGCTAATTCCAAGTAATGAGATAATGCATAAGTCTTCAAAATATAAGTGTGATATTTTCTCACAGTAAAGACACTTATGCTGGGGAGATTATTGGTAAATTATTGGGAATTTGTGATTTGCAGTTTGGTATTTAAAAGAAGCAAAAAAGGCAAATTAGTTACATAATTAAGAATGAGGAAATAAAGCACGGGAAAAAGGGAAAAATGCATGAAAATTGGTGATTTCGATCGGTGATCAGAAGACACTTGAACAGTAAGTCAAGAAGTCCAGTCCAGGTCGATGTAAGTGCGGCTGTAGGAAGGGATAAGACGGATTTATCTAAATCTGAAGTTATCGAAAGAAAGAGCTCGAAGTCCAGCCGAGTCGAGTCGACCAGAGAACTCGAGTCGACTAAAGTCGAGTTCATTTTTTGAAGTCGACTACAACCATAACGACTTCAAGCTCTGATTTTGAGTAAAAAAAATGGAAATTTTATCCAATTTTGAGATTCTCAAATTTGTGCTGATCGAGCAAAAATCTGCATAAATTTAGATCAATTTTCAAAATCATGCCCTTTACCCCATAATCATCCATAAATCCGATAAAATTGAAACAACCTGAAATTTCTTCAATCAAGAAATTTGTTTTGCTTTTTAAGTTTATCTCGCATTAAAAATCATTTCTTCTCAAACAAGCTTTAACCATAGACAGAATATAAACATTTTTAAGGAATTTGCATAAATTTGCATTTCATGAAAAAACATCAATTTTGATTGCGATAAGAAGTGAAATTTTAGATTCTCTTTGAAGTCTGAATTTGAAAAAAGTTAAGCCTTAAATGGTAAAATAAAAATATTTACGATCATTAGCCATTTCGGCAGAATCTCCTTTCACTTTGATACCCAAAAATCAAGTTTTGCAAAAGTCAAAATGCACTGCCAAAATGTCGGATAGTCAAAATATCGATAAATGCCGCATTTAGAGGTATTAATAATCTGAAATTAGAAACACAACAAGCCAGACTTCAATTTATCAATCTATTCAAATCTCCATACAGACAATAAGCTCATATAAAACAGTTGGACCATCTAAAAAACCTTTAAAATTTCAAGTACAATTCAAGTTCTCCATAAATTTTAATATCAAATTACGAAACAATACTTCCTTGCATACTCACAAGAAGAAAACCTCAAAAAACTTCAGTCATGCATCGGTAACCTCAAAAAATTATGAAATCGTATTTAATGTACCACAGCACATGTGTAAGCAAAACAAAAGCATCATTTAATGTATATATTTGTAATGAAATGTCGCTTCTGATAAATATAACAATGAGAATTCAAGGGAGCTTGTAATCAGGGATTTTGTGTCATGTTGGGTAGCATCAATGTAGATCATAAGACAAAGTTATTGTTTTTGTTTGTAAATATGGTGGGAATATTTAATGAAAATAGAGCAGTTTGGAGCGATGAGTTTGTGGCTGAATGGAATTTATTCTAAAATTATGATTAAAACTTTATGAAGAGCATAATGTGCTTGGTAGGGCATCGTTAAGTCGTCATACTAATGGTAAGACGTGATGTTGCCCTGACGGCTGATTTTGACTCATTTTTACGACAAATCCCATGCCCAGCGCTACTGTGGTGAGCTATTCAGGAATTCTCTCCAAAATTATCTAAAATTCACCACAAAATCTGCAAAATTCTCAGCCAGACTTCCTAGTAAACACTACAAAACCAATTAAAATTCACAGAAATAACCCAAAAACAACACAAAAACAAATTCTACACAAAAAGCCTCGATAATCACATCCAAATATCCAAAATAACATGACATCAGATAACTCAAAACTGTTCAATACTCAAACAGTTAATGGCCATGATTGAAAGGCATGATCGTGACCATTTATATCAAAATTAAATGTCTTATTCTTGTTAACCATTAACAAGTTAGTCACGAGGAAATTGAATTATCATTCAAGTAATTACAAATTTTGATTACCGTCAAATTTTTGTGTCAATTATAGGCTTTAAATTCACATTCTCAAAAAATTACATAAAATGTCAATAGATGGAATTAAAGACCCCTGACCTTAATTCACATGTTCTATCCATATTGAGAATTCAAGAAATTCTCTTTGCCAGATTAAAAATTTTGTTTTTTTCGCAAATTCAACAGAAATACAAAAAAATAAAAAATCATCTCGACCCACAGCTGTGAAGTAAATTGACACTCACGTTCAAGATTCCGAAATGAAGAAAATATTTCCCGTTATTCTCGATCTTATGCTTTACCTTGATGAACTCACAACAGCCAGAATATTTTAAAAAAGTAATTGAGACCCAAAAAAAATTGTTCTCAAAAAGTTTGCATTGTCTTTAAGTATAATTGAGTGCATGAGAAGAAGAGCTGAGTATTAAGGCATAAAAAAGAGTTAGAACAAGCACATAACGTGTTGACAAGTAGAAGCCATGCAAAATTTTACAATATTTTTTAAGATCTGAAATTTAAGCCTTATTTGTGGATGTTTAAGACATGTTCTTGTGGTTATGTCAAAAAAGACATTAAATTGTGGAATCAAAAATATTTTTTTGTGGTAATTAAGTGACTTTTTGGGTTTTTAGGAGATGATGTTATTCATATGATGCGGTTTGTGCAGCCAACAGCTTCATTTGTTGGATAAATATTCAATAATGTCAAATAAATTAAGGAAGATGTTGAGATTATTAATTTTAAGGCAGTGATATCTTTCGTCTTTAGATATTCTCATTACTTACTTACTTACTTACTTATTGGAACCATGCTCCGACTTGGAGCCTAGGTTATTACCAAAGGCCTTCCATCTGACTCTGTTACTGGCCACATCACAAAGAATATTATACCACTTAAAAATGACAATAAAGTGTAACTTGAGCATTACTTCAAGCGGAACAGTGTTTGAAGTCAATTTTTGGATCATTTTTGCAACTTTTTTCACCCTAATCAACATAATATGTCAAAATGGCCAGAATTAGAGCTTAAATTTGACTCAGATTTTGTGTAAAAAAGTTGACTGAAGTCGATTCGACTCACTTTGAATTTCGAGTTGACTTCAAACTCTAGCCACAACTAAGGGACAATGTATGGGTCGTTTAACGTCTTAGGCAAGTCTTAGGGAAAAAGTCTTAATCCTAATTCCTTTCTTCTGGCTACTTACATACTTTAATGGTTCTATATGATCGGTTAAATAATGTTAAGACTGTTAATTATGAAAAATCAAGGAATTAAAATCCAGAACTCGAAGCTACGACGGTTTTTCAATTTACTCGACTTCATAAATATTTCGAGCCGACACTTTACTCTACTAAAGACCCTGTATATCGGAAGGGTATAGACATAAATGTCTAGAAATGGTTGACAATCACCAAATCTAAATACTTCTCATTTTATCGCTGCAGACTTCTTAAGTATAAGTTTAGTAGCTTCTTAAGTATAACATTCAATAATTCAACAACCCCAACACTCAATCCACACGTAATTTAATCCAATAAATAAGAACAACTTCAATAAAAATTAATTCAAAAATTTTAAGATTGATCGATGAATTCCTGTTGAGTCATTAAGCCACTTAATCCCTTATTATAGATAAAAACATGCGCTACTGGAAGTCATTCTCATTCATCATTACTTGTTCATTTTCTTGAGTCTAATAAATTTGTTATTGTTAGATGCTCTGGAAAAAGAAAGAAATTGATACAAAAAAGACTATCAACATTGCTCTATTAATTTTCAAAATACTAATTTATTTCATTTGTTCATTTTACAGACCAACATTTGCTGACAATTGTCAGGAGATAGCAAGAAGATGTTACTACACACTCATATACTTACCATTCTTATATTAATCTATCATCATGTAAACGGCCAATCGAATTATGCATCACATGCCAATAATATAAATTACATTGGCGAGGGATTGCCCGAGGAGACAGTTCTAGATGGAAAAGTAAGTATGACTTCTCGTTTTTGTGGACATTGAACTCTCTTATATATATTAAATTGTCAATTTCCTCGACATGTTATACACACACTCACATATGACATATGTGGGCTGTTTGTGGCGAAATTAAAGGAATTGGATTTTTTATTTGCAAAGTGCCAAGGGTGTGGAACTGATTGAAATTGTTGGAAATTATCAGAATATGGTTGATTTTCGAGTGGACAAAAATACGTTTAGAACAAGGCATCGTATAGACGTATTAAGTTGCCATGAGCTAGTTATAACGTATTTTTGTGCTGTCACATCAGTTCCTCACCCTTGGAGAGTTCAAATGATGGTAACTTTTTGAGGGTTTATTGAATATTTATATAAAATTGCATCAATTACCATTATTGGACCCGAAAATTACAAGCACCAGACAGGCATTACTCTGACTTGGAGTCGAGTTTTGGTTAAAGTCTGACACCATCCTCTTTGCCATTTAGGATATATTTCCCATAAAAAGTGACCATCCCTTGCAACAATAAAAGCCAATATCCAACATCCAATAACTATTCTCTTCCTTCTACATCTTAGGTAACGAAATTAGACGACATAAGTCCAATAATTTTCCTCAACCGAACAAAAGCTGCTTTAAATTGTGCCGCTGGTTCTATGCAAGTGAGTAAGACAAAAAAATATAAGAAAAAAATCTGTTAGAGCTGTTCGTTAATCCCGAGGTCATGTTACATTTTAACACACCAACAAAGCGGTAGTGTGGAGGTGTAACAACTAAGCGGATTTATTTATATTTTTTTATTTTTTTGCACTGAGAATATATAAACATAACTAAAGCTTGAAATCTTGTCTTTTTTTTATTCATCTCTCTTCCATACTCACGTACACAATGAAATATTCACGACTACATTTGTGTACCGACCATAGGTGGATTTAAAATTCAATGAAAAATTTTTCGGAGTTGCCTACGCAGATTTTGATCGTACCAGTGCCTGTCAAATCATCGGTCATGGTGACATGAGTTATCACATCGAATTGCCATTGAAGGGATGTGGAACAAAACAGGATCCTCAACGTGTATTCACAAACAACATTGTTGTACGATTTCATCCAAATTTGGAAATGGACGGAGATGAAATTATTACAATTGTATGCCGTTATCCACCGCCAATTGCACCATTGCCGCCAATACTGCCACCAAGTCCACCACAGTAAATATTACTAATCTTTATCATCTCATGAATCTAATCCATATTAACATGTCTAACATCATTTTTTAACAATTTCATTCAACAATGAAATGTGTTCCTTTATAGATTTGATCCACGGCAAGATATCATAACAAGTGCACTTAAAGGTCCCCAAATTCTCTTTATTGTGTGTGCCTTAATGTTTTTGACTCTTCTTCTTTTGGGTCTCGGAGTGTCCTATTATTGTCTTAAGAATAGAACAATTCCTGTCGTACGAAGATTGCCATTGTACATGGCTGGAAGTGGATCTGAGATTACGAAACTTAGCGGAAGTAGTTTGGGCAATTTGTCTGTGTATGAGGAGAGCGTTAAGATACCACGTGCTATACTGCCAGTTGCTGTACCCCAAAGTTCAAGTGATACACTGCCATCTGACTATCCCAGCGAATCACACTCTGAGATTGAAGTTGATATACGCTCGCTTCCACACAGTTCCGTCAGTAGTTACGAAAATCATGCTTATTTACAGGAAGCATCAAGCGTCTACAGTGAAAATCTTGGTTATGTACAAGAAATTCAAGCTGTTGCTGTTAAAGCACCATCACCACAATTTGATGTTCAAGTTCGTGTCAAACGTCCTCCACCACCTCCACCATCAATCTCATCATCATCTGATACTGAAAGTGCCGTAAGTAGAAACGATCGAAATAATTTATCGACAATCATGGAGTCTCATGAGGACCGTGAAAGCATTTTAACAATTGAATCACTGCCACATGAAAATGTTCAAACACAGTTCACATATATGCCTGAATTGCATCCAGCACCGAAATATATTGCACCGCCAACTGTGTATTCAACGCTCAATAAAAATGTTAAGAAATATGTAAGTATCAAATGTCATTTACGGTATATCATGTTCCTATATTAATTTTCATCCTTAAATGTTATAGCAACCTCACTGGCCCGACGATTTGGCTGATGGACCACCAATAACAACAATTGAAGAAATTGAAACTCACACCGTTACACAGACTGTCGACGAAGGTCATCCAACATATACAACAACAATGGAAATCGACAGTTTGGAAGCACCAATACAAGTAGTTCGTAAGCCAGAAATTACATCACATGTTGTCGATGATGTCTTCTTACGTACAATTACCGAAAAAAGAACAATTGAGGATATTGAGAAGCAGAAGCGTATGGTTACTGAATATAAAATACGACCAGTCATACACGATCCAACATTTGATGTTCATATACGTAATCATCCACTTAACGCAACTGGTCCACAATGGGAAGACTTCTCCGATATCTCAAGTGCATCGGGTGTTGGTCCACGTATGGAACGAGCACCAATTAATGTCCCACCAACAACATTTATAAGTCCATCAGGTGAACATTTAAGAAGTCCCGAAATGGTCGGTAATATGAAGCCAATTGAAATGCCAGAGGAAGACAAAGCCGTACCAAATTGGGATGTACTTATACGAGTATTAGAGGAACCGGATATTGAGCCAGTAACACGTACAAATCGTTATGAAACATCAACGAATATATTGGAACGACAATTGAGCTACGAAGATAAATTGAAGTGGAAGGAAATTATAACAACTGAATCAACATTGAGGAGAATGTTGACAACAGCCATTGTTAGAGAAGATTTTGAGAGAATATCACGTGATGTACGTTATGAGCGTATATTTGAGCCACAATCATGGGATGTTATTATAAGAATTTTGGCACCGCCATTGGAGGAAGATGTCAAATTGAGACATCCAAAAGGATCAAAAACAACGAAACAGCCATGGGATACACGATCACGTAGAAGCTCTCTACCAACACTTTATGAATATGATTCAGACGGTGGTTCATCTGTACGTACAATTAGAAATGATTATATCATATCACAGCCACAACCTGGTCCATCACATGCATATTTGCCAAGATCTCGTCGTACATCACGCTCATCACGATCGGGATCGGATTTTGTTGATATTCGTTCAATGACTGAAACGACGGTCGATTTTGCACGACCAGAGTATCTTGATAAGATGTCGGAGGGTAGCTCTTATCAGCCTAGGTAAATATTATACTTGTTCAGGGGATTTAGGGGGTTTGGATCTTAATCAATTGAGAATCGGGGTGCTATACTTGTTGCTGTCCATGTCCATGCTTATTATGGTGTGTAGCTTGTCTTAATGACTGTCCTGAAGTTGACCGTGGCTCACAAGCTGCCCTTTATCTAAAGAGTATCCCTTTACATCCCTGTAACCTCAAATGACTACAGTACAGATGCTAACCAGTCAAATGCCACTATCTGCATTCCCTGCAATCAAATATTTACATCTCCATCCATTCACATACATCCCATACTCACCATACTCAAACTGTATCCATTTCAGATATTACGATGATGATCGCTACAGTGACCATCGTTCACTGCACAGGTCAGTAAGTCATCCATCGCTAGCACGTTCCGAAAGTGAATTTATTGAGCAATGGATAGCACCAATTGAGTCACCAGATGCCAGTCCACAAATGCAACGTTCGCAAAGAATTATGGTGAGTTTCCGTCATCAAATATTTACATTTAATGTACGCTGTAAACAATAAACTCATAAATGTTATTTCCCACAATCATAGACGACTTTCCAACCTCGACAAACGACATCGTCAACGGTAAGCGGAAGCGCTCAACGCATTGTTACATCTGAGACACAATATTCCGAGCAGAGAACAATGAAATATCAATCTGGTGATAATATTTCATGGTATAAGCAAAACTAGTGATCAAGTCATCGAATTTTTTTTTTTACACTTTTTTGATATAAAATAAATACAATATTTTTAAAGCTTAACAACATTAATTCTTTGTGCCAAGTTTTTACTTAGATGAAAATGAAAAATTATGAATTTTTTTGAAAAAAAAAAGCATTCGACTATATTTTATGATAATAAATATTGTACTTACTAATCGATGTGAGAATAATAGAAATAATAGTAGTATGTAGTAAAAGGGGATTGTTCATTAATGATGTCACAAAGGGTTTTGGAGGGGTTGTAGAGCTTGAAATTTTGTCTTTGGAAGGTTTATAGAGTTCGAAGTCGAATCGGATTTTGTAGGGAAAAGTCAACTCAAGTTGAATCAACTCATGTTGACTCGACTCATAGCGACTCGACTCATGTTGACTCGACTCACGTCGACTCTAGACCATCGACTCTGGTGTTTTGGGAGGCCAAGCATCAACCCGACAACCTCACCCAGTTTTGGAACAAATTCTTCAATGTACTAGGATTTTTCGAGAGCCAAACTCTCTCCTAGCCCTAAATTTTGGCGTTCTTTACAAAATAGATTCAAATAACTCAAAACTAGGGTTTTTAATTCGGTTATTGATTTGTATAAAATGTCGGTATTCAATACCGGTACTCCATGTATTTTGATACCAATATTATAATTCCTATCCAAACCCACACTACTTGAAACATTTCTGGCTAAGCTCCTGATGTTTTGTTAGCCACAGATACTCCTAGTGTTTAAATACTTTAGAACTAGACATTGCAGAGGTAATTACCTAGTTACCAGCTTGCCATTACCTAGTTATAATGTATTTTGTCCACTTGGGTACGTCGTCATATTGACGACAAGACAAGACGTAGGGATGACCTGATGGTAACCCGTCTTCATCTTCTTGAAAGCAGTTTTTGTCCAATTTTGGCGGCAATAAATGAAACTTTCCGCAGTGAGTCGTTAGGGCAAAGTTTTTGCAATGTTAAGAGCTTGGAAGTGATTCAGATCTCACTATAAACTATAGTTCTAAAGGGTGTAGTACAACAGATTGTTAATCTCAGTACCCAGAGCTCGAAGACGAGTTGAGTTGATCAGTTTTGTATCGACTTCGAGCTCTGGCAGTACCTCTAGCTCATAACACTAAGCCCTTAAAGCATTATGTGTATAGTGTAGAACCCTAATTATTTGACATCATTCATGAACAGTCCCCTCAATAATGACAGTCTCAATACACAGAAATCTCTCAATATTATCCACTTTTAAAGTATTTTTTTTTCTAACTTTTCTGTGATAAATCATAATCATAAATGAAATTTCTCCTCACACACAAAATAAAGCATAATTTGTAAGACAATAATAATAATACTCAACACAGCGCATATTAATGTGCCGTCTCTGGTCATTTTTAATGTATTTTTATTTCCCCTACTTGGTGATGGTTAAACGATTCAAAATCGCTACTTATTGACTTAATAAATCAATTTTCAATAAATTTTTTTAATTTCAATTTTTTACCTTGAAAACTTTTTGTAAAGTTCATCAAATTAATATTTGATTCTTGATGACTTTATGACTTGATTTCAAAATGACTGTATTGATTAATTACATTAACAATTCACATTATTTTGTAATCTATAGTTAATGAATGATTACTGTAACTGATATAAAAGAAATAATAAAAAAATAGTAACTTTTTTTTCTACTAACAGAATTTGTTTCAATTTTTTTTACTTGTTTTAATGGAAGTTTCAGTTTAATGATGATAGTTTTTTGTTATTTTGAGAAGATGCAGATTTTATTTGCTTAATGAGTTGTTGTAGGCGATTGACGTCAGTTAGTTGAGAGAGATGAGCGGCATGTAGGACAATTGATATGGGTTTGTATTAAAAAATGTGAAAAATTGTTGATAATTTACTCATAATTTCGATTTTTTCATACCCGAATAATTATCCCGACCAGCGGGATAAATATTTAGTACTCAGATTTTCGGTTTTTTCATACCCGAATTATTATCCCGACCAGCGGGATAAATATTTAGTACTCAGATTTTCGGTTTTTTCATACCCGAATTATTATCCCGACCAGCGGGATAAATATTTAGTACTCAGATTTTCGGTTTTTTCATACCCGAATTATTATCCCGATCAGCGGGATAAATATTTAGTACTCAGATTTTCGGTTTTTTCATACAAATTTTAATTCATTTAAAAACTATTCAAATTAGTAATTTTAAACCGAATTTAAAGTGATTCATTGTATCCAAAAATCTTCAATTAAAAACAAACTCTATTTGCACAACTGCTCCAGCACCAGTTGTTTATTCTCTTATATTTTTTTGTATTTCAACCAATCATATTCAAGTTATAACAATTGCATAAACTATAGGAGGCAAAGTTAACTATTTAATGAAGTTACAAGTCAAGTAGATTGCAATCAACTTTACTTATTTCCTCATAAATAATTCATGAATGAAAATATGTTTTATAGGATATAAGAATAGGAATTATTTTACAATGTCTTGTGTTTACAAGACAATTAAAACTTTAAATATTGAGTTTTTGAATTGTATTATTGTGTATATAATAACAATTGTGTCTGTATAATTGAGTTGGATATCAGTATCAGATTTAATAATAAATCTTTTTGAGTGCGAAAAACTTTTTCTCCATTTATTAATAATTGTAGTGTTTGTAATAAATTACACGGTTTTACACTGGGGTGTAGTTAGGGAGGGTAGTAGTCGTTAGTGGTGTAGCTTGGATTATTTGAATTTAAATTTTGTAGTTTTGTAGCTCAAATTGCAAATATTTACTTAGCTTTTTGAGCCTTTAATTATGAACATAGCCTTAATGAAACCCGATCAGCACAAATCGGTTTTTTGATCCCAAATATGACACTAGACAGTCATGACTCTCGTATGGTGCTGGATTCCATACAAATCTGGCATCAAGTTGCCGTGTCTCTGGATTTGTGCCAAATTTTATTCAAATCTGGCACAATGAGCATCCCTTGTGATACTGCTGGGGTGATTTTAACATGATGCCGGATTTAAATAGAATCCAATATAGAGTCAGAATCGGACTGTTTACAAATATTGACTTAGATTGTGTTGAAATTGAAAAATTGAAAATGTTTGAATAAAATGCAGCACCTAGTTAGAGTCACGTAGGCCTAGAACCGAATTTATGATCGATTAACTCATTTGTAGGAAACTGTCAATAGAGACAGTTTTTCATTTGGTATTGGCAATTGGCAGGCTAAAGCCGTCGATAGAACCAGCTTTAGGTGTCATCTGAGGAAGGCCATGTATCACAGTTGATCGGAACCATTTTAAGTAAGTAACTTTGGAATGAGACCCGTTCACTAAGACGTGTTTTTCTGTCAAAGTATTTGAATTTATTGGTTCTTAAGATAAGGTCTAGGTCAAGATAACCCTGAAATATCTCAATCGAGAGTTTTCAGATGAAAACCAGCGATAGAAGCAGCGTTAAAAGCCATCAGAGGGATACCATGTATCTCAATTGATCAGTTCGTCATCAGTAAATTAGAAATTGAGTTAAAAGTGAGTGCCAAATTTTCAGATTTTTAACTACAAACCCACGTTCACCACGCTCTGAAGAGGGGCACATTCCCCTCAATCCCTCAAAAAAATCTTAAACACTCTCCCCCACCTCCTTCATTTGCATAATTACTAATAATTCAATCTTTTAACATTTTATCAACGATAATTAATCAAAACACTCATCACAACACTTAAATATGAATCCGCAGAACACAAAAAAACAGAGAATGTAATATGGAAAGCAACAAAGCAAATGGAATATAAAATAAAAAAAAAATCCAACCAATCCAAACAGCTCTCATATCTATGAACACACTTGGGGGAATACAAATAACTGAATGATTTAAGTCATTCGTTTTGTCGAATATATGTGAGTTGTATATCCATTAAAAAAATTATTAAAATTACCTCACCACTCACAAATGACACTAAACTGTGTATCCATATCGTCGTGTGGCATCTTTTGGAACAAAAATCGTAATAGTTTTTAAT
Source organism: Chironomus tepperi (assembly GCF_022539635.2). NCBI lineage: Eukaryota > Metazoa > Arthropoda > Insecta > Diptera > Chironomidae > Chironomus > Chironomus tepperi. The sequence goes on along the minus strand of NW_027226195.1, from coordinate 1,978,026 downwards.
CAGTTCTGTTCAGGTTGCGTTCGTGTCAAGTAGTTTTGTGGTTGATTTATCCAATAGTGGAACAAAAGAAGCAGCAATGGATAATGAAATTGAAATCTGTAATTCAAGTGATCAATCGTCTGATGAAACAAATCAATCAGACACGAATTACAATTTAATTTCACATTATTATCAGATTTTATTGAATTTTCTCGAGAGTGGGATGAGTAAGTTTTTGTAAATTGTTAATAATTTTGGTGCTTAAACTAGATTTAAAATCAGTAAATTTAAATTTCATGCAGATTCACAGACTCCGGTTGAAGTAAATCATCTAATTTGGTCACAATTTTTAATTACATTGTCTGCGCTCATGTCAGCACAGGCTATAAATGGTGATGATGGTGCGAGAGTGGGAGCAATTAATGGAGGTGAGGATTTTGATTGCAATTTTTTGGGTGTGGTGAATTTTTGATTATTATTTTGAGGTGAGAATATCGCAAATCTTCTAATTTAATTTTGCAAATTTTCTAATTTAATTTTGCAAATTGTAATTTTTAAAGAATTGAAGCTTTTTGGATGGATTTTATTTAAAATTCAAAGAAATTAAAAATTTTAAAAATAACATTCATTTTTGAAAATTTTGGACTTTTTAAAGAATTGAATTTAATTGATTAAAATTTCAAAAATTCAATTTATAAAAAAATTCAAAATTTGAATTAATTAAAATGTGAAAAAAAAACATTCATTTTTGAAAAATTGGAGCTTTTTTAAGAATTTAAATTGATTAAAAATTCAAAAATTAAATTAATTAAATTTTAAAAAAATAACATTAATATCTGTTGCTTCAATAGGGATATCCATAAGTCAATAAAAAAGTGAAAATGTTCAATAAGGGAATTGACTTAAGTAAATATTGATGGATCCATTTAAAAATAGTAATTTTTAAAACTTTTTTAACTATTATAAATGGAATGAGAATTCTAAAAATATAATTTTGAATTTTAATGGGATTATTAATATTGAACTATTAAGGAATTGTCGATAATAGAATTTTTATTATGTAATTTGAGGTTTTTTAAACAAAAAAATTAATCTAATTTACGAACAAATGAACTTACTTGATGATTTAAGAATTTATTTGCGTTCATGTCAATTGAATTCAAGTACTTACCTGATTGTGGGGCTCCTAGCTTTCAGATTAAGTGTTTCGGATAGGCTTTTATTCTATATTTTAACGCACTTATCCCGGCAAATAGCTCGATCGCCAGTGGTGTATTTAGTGATGTCAGGGAATATTACGAGAAGGTTTTGACATTTTGTCAGCTTCAGAGTCAGACTTCGGTTTCTCCAATTCACTAATAACTAAAGTACTTGGCAAGGCCATAACCAAGAGCTGCCTAGGTCAATTGTCAATTGGAAATACTAGTAAATGTATATAATATTAGACTATAAATTTTCTACAGACAAAGCTTTAATGTCCAGAAAAACGACTAGGACATCGAAATTTTTAAAAAAAAAATGAAAAATCTTTTTTTTTTTGATTTTATGAATTATTAAAAAAAAAATTCAAATATCTCCACTTAATTTTTAGTTCCATCAAACGTCCCAACATTCCCAATAAACTTCTCAAGTGGAGATCCAAAGATATGGAGTCCGGCAAGAAGCCTCGAGCAAGAATCAGCGTTACTAGCTGATGACATTGTAAAGTACACTAACCTCCAGCAACAATCAGAAGCGAAGAAAATAAAAAAGGAAGCTGAGTTGAATGATCCAACAAAAATATTTCCGGTAAGTTTTGAAATGAGATTGTGGAATTTTTGAGGGGTTTTGTAAGATTTTTTTGGGTTTTTGATCAGATTTGTGGCATTTTTTATGGATTTATCAGATTTTTGTTTTTTATCAGATTTTAAATTTGAAGATTTTTGAGAGAATTTTGAAATTTTGCTGAGTTTTTTGAATTAAATTTCGTTTTCTAATTCAGAAATATTGATGATTAAGAAGCCAAAGTAGGCAGGACTCCAAGAAGGAGGTCCATACTTCCATTGTCCAGTCAACTCTGGATAAAACCTCCAAATTGAGATTTTAATTCAGAATTTATTTCAAAAATTTTCAAAAAAAATTCAAGAAAAATTTTAAAAAATCAAGAAAAATTCACAAAAAATTTAGAAAAATTAACAAAAATCTAGCAAAAAATCTGCCAAAAGAAATCGCAAGGTATGATCTAGATTTTAATCACAACTTATCATCATTGTTCCGTTTCGAGTGACTTAATTTTTTTTCTTTCAAAAGCAAACTTCATTCAACTGCATACAATTGTTACAATTATCATAAAAAATACTTAAAATATAACAAAGACTGATACAGTAGCAATAGCAGTTTCTTGATTTCAATTTTTTTTTCTCTCTTTTTTGCTTTTCATCATCGTCGTATAAATACTTAAAAGAGAACAAAACATTGATTAATTGTTGTTGACACAAGTGAAGGTATGTCAAGAAAGATTTCAACAATACACGTCTCTATGTTAAAATGAGATGATGATGATGAGTGTCTGAAATTCCATGATTTTTTTTTTACTCGACATTAGTACATTGTTCATTATGAAATGCTATTAAGACAGGCACTGTCAATTGTTTACTTGTCGTATGTGCAGGTTGAATGAAATGTTCTATAAAAATTAATGTGATATATTAGCATATGAGTTTGTGATACTTCTTACTGAAGGGAATTAAGAAAATTTATTCAAGTCTCAAAACAGTATTTTAGTCTGCAAATATTTCTATATGGATATATCTAGCATCTGCAATGTGTAATTTACGTCAGCACGCGGGGTCATTTGCTTGTTGTGTCTAGAATGTTAAAGAAGATTGGAGGTGGGTTGAAGTAGTCTAGATTGTTGAAAAAGTCAAATCATTCATTGATAAAAAGGACGAATCTGTTAATTGATCCAAAATCCGGCAATAATCGCTAACAGACAATGGGCATGCATTCATAATACAGAAATACCATTAAGTTACCTGAATGCGGTGTCTTTGCCTGTTTGGGAAGCAGACACAACTCTAATTTAGTGCCAGATTCGGTTTAATCCCGGTATCTTGCCCGTCACACCGACATTAGACCGCATTTTTGATCGATTAGCCGATTTGTGCCATTTGAGGTTAATTGTCATAAACAAGGATTGATACTTCACTTATAATCAATGCTTGACTTGCCCAATTTGTTTTATAAGATTTGCTTAAATTAATAGCAGTGGGAAACCGAATTTGAAGTCAAATCTATTTGATTTTACAATAGCATACTTAAGCGTCTGAATGTGGCAAACCGCATTTTTCGTTGTGAAATGCGTCGAAATCAACCATTAAGGCTATTTTGTGTCTTAAAATTAATATAGCGATGTTCCTGTGCCCCAGCGAACACGTTGTGCTGTTAAAGATTGCCTAAAGTATCTTCTGAAATATCTCACATTCCCTCATTCCTGCTATACTCTTCGTCATTCACTGACGACTCAAAAGCCTACAATTTAAGTTCATAACATTGAGCTCCTTATGAATTAAATTATTTGCTTCATTATAAACTATTTATAACTTTTCATTGTGCGTAATTTATTTATTTTAAAGTTATAAAAAAAATTTTTAATAGCTTTAACAAGTGTTAATTTTATATAACTTTCCTATAATTACTGCGAAGATGGGGGCATTGCTGACTCACATAAGCTACGCATACTATAAGAAAATTTGCCTTATTTTTCACACATAAAAGAGTTTAATGGGTGTAGTAAGAAACTTACTGTGAAAATATTCAGAAGTAAACTTCTTCAGACATGTTTTTTTAATTTTAAAATCGAAGCAAAATCAATAATGAATCGACAATTTTGTATATCTGAAACTCTTTTTTAAAACAGATATTTAATTATCTGGATTAATATTAAGTTTGGTTGTGATGCAAGATATTGAATATACTGCGTATTTAGGTTGTAGTGATGGTGAAATTCTTTGAGCAATGTAACATTGGAGTTGAGATGAGGGTATCGACCGGCATTCGTGAACATTTGTGACTGTTCGAGGTTCAAAATAGGAACCTAGAAAAAGGGGGCAATTGAAAAAGCAGCTTTAACGTGTAGATGAGGGTATCGATAGGCGTTTTCAAGCATTTCTGGTTTAAAATAGGGAAGTAGATAAAGGAGGGGCTTTTAGGATTTAAAAGCTTCCATAGGCATGATCATTTCTTCAATTTTCTAGAATTTTTGAGACAATAATTCATTAATTTTCCAAAAAAATCGCAAAATCTAAGAGTACGGTCAAGAACCTTCCTGAATTTTAGATGCGTTGGTCTAAAATTGTTCGGTTGTAACTCATAGTTGGTCTTGGACTGCAAACTTGCAATTTTAGATGAACCCTAGAGTAAATAATAGAATTTGAAGGTAAATTTTAGTCCGTTTAAAGTCAAATTTTGGTTCAAAATCAAAGAACACAGCTTGAATCTGCCTCGGAATTTGCAGAAATTTCAATTTTGTTTGGACAGTCGTGTCAAATTTGATAAAATTTACCCAAACAGACAAATATACTGCTTTTAGGTGCCGACCACAAGTATTTCTGTACCACGAAGTTACACTTTTTGCCTGTTAAGCCTAGAACTCTCAATCTTAAGTTCCAATACCCAAAATCACCAAACTACCTTCCACTTCAACTTAACTCAATATCCTTCTTAATCATTTCAATCAATTTATTTCATTTATAGACATTAATTCTTAAATTATAACATAATTTCACATGATATTAATAAAATGGCATATACAGTAATTGAATGGCAATTACAGCACCACATATTACATAATATTATTAATTGAAAAAAAAGAAAAGTATGAAAAAAAAAATCAATCATGTGATTTAATAATTAAAACAGGAATGCACGATACCGTACCAGATTAAATCTAACTCAAATTAATTAATTAATTAATTAATGCGATAATACTTTTACCATATAAACCGAATAACTGTGTTGTTATATGTCTACATGTAAAGCTTTTATGGAAAATCAATACAATGGGCTGACAATCCCGAACTCTTTAAATATTCACGATCTGTGTTAACCTCTTAAAGCATATTACACGACTGCTAATAGCGATTCATGGATTTTTTTATCTCTGATCATCATCATCCTTAAATGAATTAAATTGCCGCAAGTAACATACCGGGGGTGTGAGGAAAATGGAAGTTTCAACCAATGACATGTCATTTTAATTTAATTAATTTACAATTGTGTGTTTAGGAATTTTTTTTCACTTCCTTTTTCCTATCACGTCATTTCAGGGATGTATTCTATCGTGGGAGAAGGGAGGACGGGTTGGGACGTATTCAGAGGGGGCAGGAGAGGAAGGGATGGGACAAGACTCAAGAAAATGACTTAAATTTTGTATGAAAAAGTTAACTCTACTCGATATCGAGGTCAAGTCGACTCTGTGCTCTATTAGGGGTCAACACCCCTCTCTGCCTACCCCCCTCCCTCATTCATGATCTTCCTGGAATTAGCAAAACTTCATAAGAACCTAAATTCACATTGTCTGTACAGCATGCTCGAAAAAATTTCTAATTTAAACTAAATTTTCACCCCAAAATCATCAGTTTCACTTGATGTGTCACACACAAAAATGTTATATCCTTTCATGCTTCTTATAGGATGTCCTTAAATTATTTGAATAGTTTCTAAGTCTAAGCAAAATTTTAAATGAATGAATTTCCGCATGTATGATAATCAGAATTTAATTTCCTTAAATAACTTAACCCTTATTTTCTTGGAAGGTAGTTTTGACACTTCAGTTATTCTTTATAAGTAAAATTTACATTGTGAGCCTAATGCTGGTTAAGAGAAAGTATTTTTTGCATAATCATCTTATATGTATTTTAAATGAATTGAATTATTTCTTATTGTCTGCCTAATTTGATGTTATGTGCGGTAAAATAGTGATGTACAGCGATAGAATTGAGTTAGAGGCATGAATTGACAATTTTTTAGAAATTTTGAATTCAGGGAAGTCTGAATTTTCGAGTTGCGTACGATAGAGTTTGCTTCATTAAAGAATGTCAACCTAGACGAGCAGATAGACTTTAACGGCGTTAAGAATGAAAGCGATGCTTGCCTGTCCGTCAGTTATTCAGTTTAGTCTTGATCTTGGTCATGTCCTGTTTATATCTCCGTCTTGTCCCGATCCCGTCGAAATTCCCATAAACTATATACTTACTTACATCGCTGGCAGTACAGATCCATGGTCCTCTCTCAGTTGGTGTCTAAAACTGGCTCTATCGCTGGCTGCCCTTTGCCAATTGCCAATATCAAGTGCTAAGAGGTAGAGGGAAGCTACTACGAAATTATATTCTGTCCGACTTGAGTCGCCTCAAAAAAAACCGAATCAACTCGAGTCGACTTGAACTCGAGTGTTTTTGAGTCGAGTCGAGTCGACTCGAATCGACTTCAACCATATCGACTTCGAGCTCTGCTTTAAAGCCTCACGAATTCAAAAATTTAGAACAACACCAACAAAATCACAAATTTCATGCCAATTTAAAACAAATAAATCCAAAATAAAAATATATTTTCTAAGCTTCCGTCCCAAATACTTCCGGAATATTCAAGCATAATTCCAATCAGAATCAGAACTATGAACAGTTGAATTGCTCAACATCCTCTAAATAATAAAATAAAGCCTACATAATTCTCCGTTGTTGCGTGTAGAGGATATAAGAAGTCATGTCCTTCAATTGAGCATTAAAATATTTAAATAAAAAAAAAGTTTGCGGAGCATCCAAAAAAAAGTTATTTGAGTTCATGTCTAGTAAGCTGAAAAAAGCTACACTTTAAAAGAAAGAATGCGCTAATGTCATGATGATTTATGCTGATATCATTATAAGTTTTTATCCTTTTTTTTCTTCTCCCTTTTTTTATAGTGTCCCCAATGTGGAAAAGAGTTCAAGAGAGCATCAACATTATCTACACATATGATGATTCACAGGTATTTACACTGCATTCCCTCATTTCTCTCTTTTTTCCTTTCCTTTTGTTTGAATTTTTGCAAACAAACTTCAAATATTTACATGTATGTAGATATATCATATCATTCTTGTATAATAATGTTTGTGTCCGTATGTATATATTTTTTAGTAACGTTCGTCCTTTCGAGTGTCCTTTCAACCATTGTGGTAAAAGATTTCACCAGAAGTCAGATATGAAAAAGCACACATATACACATACTGGTATGTATATTCACATTTATAATATATTGTATGTTCAGTCATGATGTGGACATTTGAGGGTTGTTGGTGATTATGTTTTTTTGGGGAGATTTTGGATGAAGATTGTCAAATTTTGTAGATTATAATTGATCAGTCTAGGAAATTGGTGGATATCCTGTATACGCACACTAGTATGATGTCAAATAATGGTCTAGGACCTTAGCTTTTTAGTAAGCTATATCATATGTGTAGCTAGGAACGATCAAAGTGGCTCGGTTTACTAACACTGGCTACTAAAACCCTTTTAACTGCTTAAAATGTATGAGCAGCTCTCCACTCGAACAGAGTGCGATTAGTCGACCTTATATGTATTAAATAACTTGACATTTTATGGCAATTTCCACAAATGTCAAGTTTATTACTAGTCATAAGGTCGACTATTTGAAGGCTGTTCCACTCTGGGCTATGATTCCCTAAAAAGTTAATTTATCAACTAAAATAGAAGCCCACTAAGCATGATGGACCATGATGGTAGAGATTATAATGAAAAGTGGGGCAAGATTTGTAATTTAACAGATACCCTAGCTTCTATAAGGATTTATACATTAACTATAAATTTTGGAACATAATAAGCAAAGAACAAAGCATTTGAAAATTCTTCTTTCTACGCTACACTATCCTATATTATGTATGCTAGATCTAGCTTGTCATTTACATCAAAGAAGCTCGAAACACACACGGCGTAAAAATTAGTCGGAAAATAGTCATTACGATAGTCTAGAGTCGAATTTGGCAAAATTTAGACACACGCAAGTTGGCCAAAGAATCATATTTTGTATCAAACGTTATTTTATATACCGTTTGTTTTTCAGATTACTAGAAATTCAGCTAATGCAAATTGACTCTAAATTCATGAGAAATTTGGATTATGACAGCCTTAAGTTTGTGGTATTTGCCTCAATGTCATTCAATATTGCAATATTCAACACTGCAAAATCATTCAAAATACTCACAGTTTTAATGTCAATGCTTGAGACTCCCAAGTATCCAACCTCAAATGACCGCATCATGAATTCACAAAACGAGAAAAGAAAAAGGAGAAGGAAGAAAAAAAAATTAAATTTTTTACATTGAATGAATGCTAATAATATCTTACATATATGTTATATTCTCATAATACTTAGGAGAGAAGCCATATCAGTGTACGCAGTGTTTAAAATGCTTCTCGCAAAGCTCTAATTTGTAAGTATTTTATATGCAAATGAGGCATGAAAATTTCTTGACTTTTTTTTTTTTGGAAAATTTTTTGACAATAAATTAACAGATTTTTCTTATAAAAATAGAATTACGCACCAAAGGAAACATTTTGATTTCAAGCCATTTATATGCCTACATTGTGATAAGAGCTTTCAAAGGAAAGTTGACCTTAAGCGTCATCAAGAGAACGTACATAATAATATTCAAATTAATTTAATATGATGTTAGAGATTCCATTTTATGTAACCCTTACCACACACAAACAGGCACATACACAAAAATTTAAAGCTACATTAGCACTTTAGATAATTCATTAGTTTTTACATGACTCATGACTTTAATCTTCTTTTGCCTTTTATTTTTTTGTTGTTAATTGTGGTGAGAAAAAGTTTTTGTTTTTTTTTGGACGAGAAATAAGAAAATGTTAAAAATACTTAAAGAGTTTTAAAAAAATATGAAAATAAGCCTAGAATTTTACATCAATGGAAATTTATCTTAATGTTTTGAAAGTTCCTGTTAATAAAGAATGAGCATTTAAAATAATTGAAAAAATGTTGTTTAATTTTTGGAGATTGATATTTTTGAGAGTTTGAGTCATTTTAAGGATATTATTGGATATTGGTAATAGTGTTGTTGCTGGGGGAGAGACACAAGCTTGTTATAAGACTTGGTTGGAAACAACGGAGCTTTTAAGGCTCCGTTAAACGACTATTACTAATACCAAATGGAGACTGTCTTCATGACGAGACTAAATGGTGTACATATGAATTCCAAACGGAGGCGGCTTTCTATTGGTATTAGTAAAAGAACTTTGACAGAGCCTTTAAAATCTTCATGGTGGAGTCTTTTTCAGTTGTGTCGCTCAGGTATTTAATTTGAAATTGGAAATTGTTACAAGACATTCAGCGAAAGAATCAGCTTCAGATGCCAAATGAGAGAAGCAAAGTAAAGAGGTAAGACAAGTAAGAGAAGCAAATTAAGTGAGTAAGTCTAGTCGGTCTTAACACTCAATAATTCAAGCTCTTTGATAAAATATCAAATATCAAATGAAAAAAAATAATGCCAGAAGAAATGGCTTTTCTGGGATAGAATCACATATTTTGTACACCATCCTTGGTTGAAATCCGGAAGGAATACGATGTCGACCGGACTTTAAAAGAGTTCTAGTATGGTCTAGTCGGACTGTAAGTCACATGAAACATGGTCTATAGTAAAGTAAGTAAAATGTAAAATAATCTGTGTAGACTTAAAGATCAATGCTGGATTACAAAAGAACCGAATTTGACTCAAAATAAGTCACAAGCCAATCCTATGACTGGTTATTGCCTTACAAAACAGAGTAAATCTGATCATAAAATCACAAAATTCAATCAAAAATTATCCATAACGTGCTGTAATAAAATCCTTTTTTTATAAAATATAATTCCGATAATTCCATGCATATATACAGTCTGCAAATATTTCAGCTGAATAATATACAAACAAATAAAAAATTTAATTACTATCCATTTATTCAAAAACCCCATTGATCCGTGAACTCAAGAACAATTTATTAATTTAAAATTAAAATCAAATTTCAAAAATTTCTGCAGCATGCAAAAAAAAAATTATTAATTTCGTCCTCATTATGCACAATTTTTTGTTGGAACAACAAGAATCATTTTACATATTGTATGGCATATCCATTCATCCTACATAGTGTGTTTTTGCTCATAATGATGTAAAGTAATTTATATCACCCCATTTTTTTTCCCATGGGTATTTAACAGACAACACAAAAAATGAGAGAAATAAAATTTCATTAATGAAATATTTATTGATGAGAAAAATGGAGATAAAGAGACAGAAGAGAATGAACAGAAAAAAAAACTAAAGGAAAAATGGCGAAATCATGTAATATTTAATTTTCCGAACAATTACTCCTCTCACATAAATAAATAGTCGACGTATTGAATGAGAACTGTATGCTTTACGATTTAATGCTTTTTATGGTATTTCATACACAAAAATACAATTTATTATCACATATACAGAAGAATGCTTAAAAGGTTCAAATAATGTTGATTGTGGAACTACAGCGCTTTTTTGTGAATTCTCTCAATTTTACTTAGTCAGTCAGGCTGACAAGAAGTGAGCATGGAAGTAAATTAATGTAGACAGACTAGTCTAATTCTCAATTATCCGCAAATTATCCAGAAAATGAATCTTTAAACCAGAATTCTCTACTGAAAGACAGTTAATCAGTCAACTAATCATTCAAACAATCTGCTGGTGATGCAGCTATTTGGTCAATAAACCTGTCATCAGCTTGATCAATTAGATTGACATGACATGATGTTTCCATGTCCGTCTTGTCAATATTCTATTTGTTGGGTAATATGTTAGCTATTATTCCTAGCTTCAACATCGTATTGATCCCAAGCATATCTCAAAGATTAAGCACTAAAACTTCTAAAAAATCGCAAACTAAGACCAAATTTGAGCCAAGCATCTCTCTGACTACTTTATAGAGACACTCAAACTTAAGCTAACTTAATGGTCACCATCATATAGACTTACTAGTCAGTATGTCGGCAAACCAGACAGTTAGAAATCGTACGGGCTAGGAGCAGGCTAAGAAGCTAGATAATTGGGCAACAAACTATAAATCTAGACTCAATTACATAAACTAAGCCAAATTCTAGCTAGTTAATCATCTAAATTACTAAGAAGGATTTCTTTAGTGCGTCGGGTACATGGAATCCTGGTGGGACTGTCTACATAGTGAACATATACGTCTACATATACGTGACAAAGCAGCTCAGTAGGCATGTAATGACTGAAGGGCTCAGTTTTAGCTAAAGGCACTGCGATTTTAAATCTGTTGTACCACACCCTTTAGACCTACGGTTTATAGTGGGATCCGAACCACATGCAAGCTTTGCTCAGTAGGCATATAACTCAATAATCTTGCGGCTTTAGCATATAATGCTGTTTGATTCAAAAGTTTTGGAAAAGCCTCACACTTAAATTGAAGTAAAAGGACATCATCATCAACTAGGAAGACACAATGGCAGTTTGTCATTATTTAATTGTGAAAGCTAGCCACCCAGCCTGTCCCAAAATGTATCTTTAATCCACCTAAAGCTGAATAATTTGCTAACAATTCTCGATGTTATATTTGTCCTGATTTCGATTTCTTTTTCATTTTAATGCACATTCTCATTTATTCATACATTTAAACTTATTCATAGGCAGATATATTTTTCGCGTAATTTATGCTTGAGGAGCACAAAATCGCTGTTATATATTTTTTTATGTGTTGAAATTATTATTATTATTTTATCAATAACTAATTCATCACAATTCACAATATGCTTCACCAAGCATTTATTGATAATTGCCAAAAATCGTAAAAAAATTGAGGCACACAATACAACATAAACATACATCCTGAAAATGCATCATCATAACAAATAATTATGCAATGCAGTGATTGCTGATGCCTAACAAAATATTTGACCATTTTAAATTTAAATTTTTATATTCGTAGGTACGATTTTGAATTTTGTTTAATTAGTTTTGGAAGTAATTTACATAGGGTTGGGCAAATATACGTATATATACGTATATATACGTATAAGAACAAAAAAATATACGTATATATACGTATATGTATACGTATACAGATTTTTCAAATCGGAAAAAATACGTTGTTTATTTTGCTAAAAACGATCTGAAATGCTTAAATTAGAAGTCAAAAGTGATTATTACATTGTTTTATTACATTCTTGTGCATTTAAAAGTCCTTCAGTTATGATTTACAGTGAAAATTAATTAATTTTGCAAAAAAATAATTTTAGTTTGTTTACAAAACTGTTGAAAATTTGAATTTTTTCGACCGTTAAAGATTTTCAGTTTTTTGACAATTTCAATCTTTTTAACTACATTTTATATGAAATACAACATTATGAAACTTCTAATTTCATTACCGTTCATATTTTTGCTGAAATTATCGAAAAAATTGTCAATTTATTTGACTTTTGATATGCAACGGAAAAAATTTGAAAAATCTGTATACGTATACATATACGTATATATACGTATAAAATATACGTATATTTGTATACGTATATATACGTATACGAATTTGCCCAACCCTAAATTTACATAAAGTTTAGCTAATTTATGGAATTTTGGCTAATGATTAGTGGTTTTTGGATTGATAAATTAGATAACAAGGACGTGACTGTTGAGAAAGGCTTTTAATTGGGATCAAACCAATACTTTGATGACATTAGTGCCTGTAGACTTCAAAAAGAGGCTGTGAGCCCTCCTATAATGACATTAGTGCCTGTAGCTTACAAAAGAAGCTTATAAGTTGGATTTGAAGCACTTTTTTGATGAAATTAGTGCCTATAGCCAATAAAAAAAGGCTATAAACCCTCTTTTGATGACTCAATTATCAGTTTATTGCCTTAAACCTACAAAATTAGGATGTGAGGCCACTTTTTCATTGTATATTATTTGAAAAAGCACAATTTCTCCTGCATTGTCTCAAACCCTTTACTGCTTTGTCCATTCTACAATAATTATGTACCAAAGTACAAAAATCGATTCCACCACCAATCCACCTCAACTCACCGTTCAGAAATACACATTTTTTAAGGAAAATATTTCACTCCCAACGCAACAATTTACGCTGAAAAAAAATTCTTACAGCAGATAAATCTTTTAGCATATGTTTCGAACATCCTTCACAATATCTGTCACAGCGAGTCTATCAAATGAAAATAAACAGGTGAAATTGACTGAGTTTTAAATAAAATGTTGAATTTGAAATTGTATTATTGAATTTTTATTAAAAGTCTATCAAATGGGAAGGATTCATAAAGTTAAAGGTTATAAGAGTATGTGTTTTATCATAAGTTGTTTAATATGCTTTTGATATTGATTGTTGGTTAGTGGAATAGCCTTAAAAATTAATTAAAATAAGTAAGCATTGTAGCATCCGTTAGGTTGCGCTACCGTCAGTAAGAAGTAGATTAGCTTTTTCCAGACGCTTGAATTAAAGCTAAAAGCATTGGCTACGATAAGAGAACGGTTTTCAGTTATTCCACACCCTATTCAAAAGTACCAAGTAGAATTTGAGTACTTATTCGCTGTTCTAGACACGCCAACTTAGTTTCTGGATTCGCGACACATAAGCCAACTTACAAGAGTGTCCTGACGGCAACATGAACCTTACCCTCTCCACTTAGTGTCAAAGAACACTTTACTTACTTACCAAGTGAAATACCAAGTGAAAATATGAATGATCTCACAAAAAACAATAAGCATATACAAAATTCAGCATAAGAACGACCAATTTAAGGTGGGAAAATTTTTATTGTATCGATTAACATGGTGTGAATCACAACTTTATATTCTGACATAGTAACATACATACATAAGCACATGAATAAATGTTGAGTCAATTATTATTGCAGTAGATTTGCGAATGCGATTATTGATGTAAAAGGAAAGGAGCAAAAATACATAAAAAAGAAGTTTAGCCTAGTAGGAATAAAGATAATAAAAATAAGAGAAGAAATAATCATTCGTTTGCAATTTTCTATGGACATACATACATATTACGACTATTATTGTCATGTATATGTGGATAAAGGCAAATTCATGGAAAATTTGCAAGCGTCTATTACTCTTATGATTTATATTTATCTCTTTTAAGATGAATTCATTCAATCTGATGAACGATAAAGGAATTATTTAGATGTAAAAGTAAGAAGTAGTGGGATTTAGAGAAGGATGAGCTAGATAAAGTCTAGGAACTCATAAAAGGAGTGTATTATGTACTAAGCTGGCTTCAGGTCAGCACTTAGCAGCATTATGTAGTCGCTAGGAACCCGTACTGTTATCATGTTAATGACAAGACCTTGGACAAGACATGATGGAGCTCTGAAGACACCGACAGGGGGATTGTTCGGATTTGACGTATCTTTGAAATTAAATGGACACGAAGCTATCGCAAGGCTAAATTTTTGGATTTTCTTGAACCACGTGCCAATTTGGTACCAGCAATAACAAAGTCTACGCTTCATTTTTAATACCGATTGTTCATTTTTGAGATCGGGATTTCACTGAGTGAGCTCCTTTACTTCAGCATAATTCCTGATCTTGAACGGAACGAAATTCGATTAATCGACAATTAGAAGCTTGACATTTCTTGTATCATTACATGCAAATACCATACGATCGACTAACTGCAGCCTATTCCACTAGGTATCAAGAATTATTGTGAATCATTCATTATTCCTACTCAAAAATCCATAATTTCTAATTGACCAACTTCAAAACTGATATAAATTCCTCACCAAACATTCCTTGATGTATCTTTCACCCCAAAAATTCCTTCCAATTCAGCCAAAATGTTAACATAAACCCAAATAAATTTCCTAATTATTAACATTATCGTATGGAGTTGTCTGTCCTTCAATTAAATTAACTATTTTAAATTAATTTATTTCTCACTAGCCATTTGTATGTTTTACAAAATAACATTTTTATGCGAGGATTCGCCTGGAAGGAGAAATTAATAAAACTACAATGACAGAGTTTTATGCTTAAAGAGGGAGGAAATTTAGAATATCAAAAAAGTAATTTTGTAAATTTTATAATTTTGACATTTAATTTGGGGGAATTTTGTTGAGGAAATGCTCATATTTATGTGTCTCACTTCTTGTGTCTTGGGTAGATGAATTTTTTGATAAATATTCTGTGTTTTGGGAATTTAATTTGAATATGTTTTGTGGTTAATTTTTGGATATTTGCAGTTTAAATGGTTTCTCATCACCCACCCTACATCTACCCTACACCTACCATACACTTACCCTACACCTGCATTAGACCTACTCTACATCCATCCATTACATACAATACACCTACCCTACTCTTAGTCTTGGTGCAAATCCTAGTGCCAAGTGGAAACTACCTAAGTGTAAGGATACGGATATGCGGGTAAGGTTAGGTGGTTAACTTTAGATGCTAGAGTTTGCACCAATTGTAGGTGTGGGGGAGGTGAAGGGGTAGGTGTAGGAGGAAGTTAGGTTTATAATTAGTTGTAAAGGTAGGTGTTGAAGGAGATATAGGGGCAGGTATAGGGTAGGTGCAAGTTAAGTTTCGAGATAAGTGAAGGGTAAATGTAGGATATGTGTAAAGTAGATTCAGAGGTAGGTGTGGGTGAATATCGAGAAACCAACCTCTACCCTTTTTAATTGACAAACCCAAAAAATGACAAACTGTAAACTCAACAAACTTCAATTTCACATGAAACCAACCCAAAATCCATTCATTAAAAAAATGTCATATAAATCAAAATTCATGTAAAAATTAATTATGAAACTTCTTAATCAAACTTTTATTTCCAGCTAACTTATTCCTATCAGAAAAGAAATCAATTAATAAAACTAATAGACTAATTCTTGTATGTGTAAGTTCCATTTTACAAAAGAAACAAAAGAAACCCCCGAAAAAGAAAAAAAAGAAAAATAAATTTTCCGTACAGGAAGTGCTTGAAGATTTTCATGAGCTAAAAAAATGAGGGGAAAATTTATGTATATTCATATATCAAATCGTTTGGTAAGCTTTAATACCTATAGTAATGATTTATTACATTGTTCAAAAAAATAATGTTCA
The DNA here is from genome assembly GCF_022539635.2 of Chironomus tepperi. Classification (NCBI taxonomy): domain Eukaryota; kingdom Metazoa; phylum Arthropoda; class Insecta; order Diptera; family Chironomidae; genus Chironomus; species Chironomus tepperi. The sequence goes on along the minus strand of NW_027226195.1, from coordinate 1,961,893 downwards.
TTGGATTCCGAAAGTTCGCATTCAAGTGGCTTTTTAGCTCGCATGCAGTCACAGAAAAAAAAAAAGTTGTTAGTAACAAGCGCGAAAGCTCATTCAGATTAACATTGTAGAGTATTGAGTTTCAGTTATGATGGCATTTTTTTTTTGAGGGTTAGGGGTGGATTGAGGGTGGTTGGAGGATGTTCGTTTGATAGTGGAAATTTGCAAGTGGAAGCCAGTGATAGAGGCAAGTTCAGGAGATTACTGTGGGAGGTCATGGATCACAATTGATCTTTAAGACGAAGAGGGTAAGTAAGGAGGATGTTTGAGGGTAGAGCTGAGTAGTTAAGTCTGTTTATCGCTTCAATGTTCTAGGCAGAGCTCGAACTCGAGTTGACTTGAAGTCGGCTATATTTGAGTCGAGTCGACTTCAACCATATCGACTTTGAGTTCTGATTTTAGGAATTCTAGTTAATTTCCTATTTCTTGCACAAACATACTGTGATGGAGCTCTAGCATTGCTCAAACAAATCCAAATTTCAATAGAATCTGTTGTACAATCCCATATTTTCATCCCTGTTTCTACTGAAATGACATTTTTTAACGTCCTATCAACGGATTGAGCATTACCCTAACAGACAAAGAGCATACTCTGAGTATGCTTTGGGTTTGAATCCCACTCGAGATTCTTTAATCTGAATTTTTATTCAGATCAGCAATTTCCTTTAAAAATTGATTAAATCACTCCCAAATTTACAGCATATTCATTGCTAATCAAAGCCTAATTCATTAAAATTTTTGGAAAATCCACGATGAAATTTGTGGCTTTTCCGAACATAACCTCAGATTGTCCTCAAATTAATTCCCTTTCTGGACGTATCCTATTCCGCCAATATATCCTGATAAACTAAAATTATAACTCTGACGATAGACACAAAAGAGTAATTGTGTCACTAAAAAAAAGAACTTTTCTAAAGCATTAAAAGGCATAGCACATCTGCATAAATGCGTGATTGGTTTCTGCGCCGCTTTTTCGCTCTACAATATAAATCCCAACCACGTGGTCGAGAGGAATTGTGAGAGGAACGATGAGAGAGGACATGAAAAAAAGCCGAACAATGTTTATGTTAGGAACGGATTTTTAGACGATTTTCGTGTAACAAAAATGAGAGAATTTTTTGGCAATATAAATTTTTTTGATGAGGCATAAAAAGTGAACGAAAGTAAAGGAATAGAAAAGGAAATTTAAGGCATAACTGTTTTTTAAAATCGATCAAAGTTAAGAGATATAAAGATTATCATGGATGGAGACAACAGAACAATATTTTTCATTCAGTGTACACAGCTATAAAAAAGAAATAGGCCAATATGTGTACATAAATACAGCACAGACAACAACAAAATATATTGAATAAACAGAAAAAAATGAGGAAGGAAAGGAACGAGAGCTAAAGAGATGATGGAATAAATAATCGTTAAAATTTTAATACAATCACCATGCGTGCATATGAATGTGTATGAAATAAAGGATATATCGCTGTCCCTGATATGAACGATATGAAGAGGAAGATGGAGAGGAGCGTTAATAATTAAATTTTAATGATGTTGATTTAGTAGCAGTGGTGGAAACACCTTTCTGGTAAGTCACAAATGAAACAGCATACGGCCTACGGTTTATGGCATTTCCAACAAATTTTGCCACGGCACATCGGTTTCATGACCACCACTGATTTAGGACTTAAAACTATTTACTTATGCAATCCATGACCTTCTTTATATTGTTACTTACTGGAACCATCTGATAAGGAGCTACAAAACATTTTCCATCTGACTATTGGTGGCCATATCATATCTTCTTTAGATTTTTCCTAAAACTGGCTTCAGTGTAAAAATTACAGATAGCAAATACCATAGCTATCTTTAACAACAGCTTCTCTTAATGAGTTTTTGGGCTTTCCACAAAATTTGAATTAAAGACCTTATGTAATGGAGCCTACAGAGGTATTCATAACAACATGTCTTGTCCAATGGAGCCTGTTTACCTTAATTCTTCTCTTAATATGCCCTTCTAAAAGTGGTTAATAATGGTTGAAATAGTTAAATGGTTAAAAAAAGGATACTCAGACGTCCACGATTTCACGAGTCGGGACATAAGACTGGAATAACATGGAACAGGAGTAGGGTTTCTGATGCCGTTAACGAAAACGGAACACGGACCGTTTTTTTGAAAAAACAAAAACGGAAAACGGCCGTTTTTTGCTAGCCGTTTTTCTGTTTTTTTATATGACTTTTTTCTGAATTTTTTGAAATTTTTTTGAAACTTACCAAAAATTTAATTAATCTTTTGTCTCAAAAAAAATTATTAATTAATAATTTAAACCAAGAAAATTAAGGTTCGTCTATTTTTTGGCCTCCCGTACACTTTTAGAAGTAAATTTTTCATGTAATTATCAAATAGGACTTCAATTTGAATGCAACGTGTTGTATAAAACAGACAAATTTCATATTTTGTCAACTGTTCTTTTTTTATTCAAAAATTAATCTATAATTTTGAAACATAGATGTCGCTTTTTTAGATATTCATGTATTTTTGGATTATTTAAACCACACATAAATAATATGATCATATCAGAGTTGGCAGGACTTTGGATTCCGGACTCCGAAAGTCCGAAAAGTCCGGACTCCACTTTTTTTTATACTCCGGGAGTCCGTGGAGTCCCATACAAAATTGATTTTTTTTTAAGTTTTTTAAAGTCCATAAACCACTTCTTCAACTCATGTTAAGCAAAGTAACCGAAAAAAATGTCCACAAATCCAATTTTTCTACTACTATTACACAGTGTATCCGAAAAAAAATTAATATAATTTTTAAAACAAAAAATTCAATTTTGTATGGGACTCCACGGATTCCCGTCCGGATTATATTGGAGTCCGGTCAACTCTGTCAAGAAGAATTTTAATTAATAAAGAGAATAAGCTACACGAAGAGCAAAAAAAAAACATTTCTAACTCACTTTTTTAAATAATTTTGCAATTATCTCATTTTTAGTCACGGAGTAAAGCTACGTTGTTTTGGTTTATAATTAAAACTCTTAGTTTCCAAACAAAATCTTTTCCTATAAATCCTAAAAAATGTATTTAAAATTTTTATTATTATCTTTAATTTGCATTAGTCTTCTGATATTAAGAATAGAAGCAAAAAGGTCCAAGAAATTATTAAAAGGATTTAGATCAACAAATAAAACAGACATAACTAATTCTTGTGGCAGATCAGTAGTTGTAAGAGGAACAATAGTTAAAGGAAATAATTTTAAACGTGGTTCATTTCCTTGGTATAATATTAATTTTTTAATTTTTAAATTTATTTAAAATATTTTATTCACATTTTTAATCATCAAAGGCTTGCAGCTATGGTAACAAATCAAGGAAATTTTTTATGTGGCGGAACACTTATTTCAAATCGTAAAGTTGTATCAGGTGTGTAGCAAGCAGGGTCCGAAATCTAGAAATTCGTTTTTTCGCATAAAATAATAAGTGAACGACCCTGGTGATCACATAAAGTTCTTAAAAAATTAAAATTATCAGTACTGTAATTCATGTATTCTAAGTAAAGTTAGTGATAAGGGCAGTGATGGACAACCTTTTTTTTCGCGGCACACATTCATAGAAAGGCTCGCCCGAAACCGCAAACGATATACGGTTTATGAAATTTTTGACGACATACAGGTTGTCCATCACTGGATTAAGGTAGATCAGTACTTATTACGTTTTCGGTTTTTACGTACAAATACTAATTTAAATGATTATTTATTTAACTAAAAATGACAATTATTTGAAAGTAAAAGCCAGAGTGTGGCCGTCTCAAATTCGAGTTTTTCGACATTAGATTGTCGAAAAATTCGAACATTTCAAACTTAACTTATTTTAAAATAAAAATTTACGTTACGATGAAAAGTTAAAGTAAAGGTCAAAAAAATTAGAATTTTAACGGCAAAAATTTATTTATTTTTTTTTTTGAAAAAAATTAACGGTCGTTTTTGAGACAGCCACACTCTGGTAAAAGCTTATTATATTATAATTTTATGTTTTTTAGCTGCACATTGCATTCAAGATAAAGACGAAACAGAGGCAAGACTTCCACGAGATTTGAGAATACTACTTGGTGTTCATAATTTGAATGATCTCTATGAAACCGAGAGGATATCAGTAGCTATAAAACGAATTCATATCCATCCAGATTGGAATCCAATGGCTCCGTCATACGATGCTGACATCTCCATTTTTATATTAGATAGAGAAATTGCATTTAATAATTTCATTCAACCTATTTGCTTGATTCATCCGAATTCCGAGGAAGCGAAAATTTCTGAAGGTATTGCTGTTGGACATGGCAAAAGTGAAAATTCAGAAAAATTTCATGAAAATATTCCAAAACTTATGTTTAGTCCAATTATACATCATCGAAATTGCTCTGCAAAATTTGACAAGCTTACTGAATTTTTAAGTCATCGAGCATTTTGTGGTGGATATGCTAATGGAAGTGGAACATGCGTGGGTGATAGTGGAAGTGGACTATATGTAAAAAATAATGGAATTTATTACTTAAGAGGAATTATTTCTAGTTCATTGCTGAATTCAGATCATGAATGCGACACAAATGTTCATTCTATATTCATGGATGTATTACAATTTTATAGTTGGATCACAATTGGAGACTCAACAGCAGAAAGTCTACATAATTTGATAATAGACCAAACTAAAAATCTTTCAGAAGATCAAATTAATGCGTTAATCAGATCACTGGAATTGCAACGAAAAGAATTGTAAGAATTGTCCATGCTTCCATTCCACATCATATCAATTAATTTTCTTAATTTCCCCCACAGAGTACAACCAAAAATCAAGCCACTAGAACAAAGATACACAGTCATCCAAGGAACAGACTTTGAAATCACTTGCGACACAACTGGAACTCCAAATGTTACATGGTCAATGGTGAGCTTCTCATTTTTATTTTGGTTTCTGTTTAATACCGACTAATTCACAGAGCGGAGGACATCTTGGATCAAATGCAAGACAAACCGGTAATGTATTGCGAATCTTGAATATCAATGTTGAGAACAGCGGTGTTTATGTCTGTTTGGCAACAAATAATGCTGGAAGTGATCAAGTTGCAACAGTTATTGATGTTGAACGTAAGTTGATAGTCTTAGTTATTAGTGTAATTAAATGGATTTGATGATTCAATCAAGAAATTGCATTAAATATAGTTTTCATATTGTGTACTAACTTACTTACTTACTTCGCTGGTCGTACAGATCAGTTGTGATCCATGACCTCCCTCAGGAGTCGCCTGAAGCTGGTTCTATCGCTGGCTACCACTTTTATTGTGTACTAAAATAATTACTAATTTAAATAAAATATTAAACTATTATCGAGTTAGAGCAGCATTATGCAGTCTCTAAGGCAATGCTGACTGCATGAAGTGAAGAAGCCCTGACGACATCGTACCAACTGTTTGCGATCTATTTTGATGACAAAATGACCGCAACTTGTCACTCGAGAATGTTAATAATTTCTAAGCTTGAATATTATTTTTATGCACTTACCCTGGCACTTACTTTAAATACAGTCTTTACTATTAGAAAAAAATCTTTTTCTATGACATTTCAATGGTTTTTAAATCAAATTCTAATCTATTTATAATTTTTTTTTAATTTACCATCTCTAAACAGTACCAAGAGAGCCAGCTATACCCAATGAAGTCAGACTTAACTTGAGAACATACCCAACAGCACAAACTATTAAAGAAAGTAAGTATCGAACAATTGACACAAAAAAATTAAAACTTCTTCTATTCTTCATGAATTAAGAGACAGTTGCAACTTTTTAAGACAGTGGTTCTCAAACTATACTCTGCCAGACACTAGACACAATCAGTAAAAACTTCAACAACTTGTCGAGTGGATAACTTGACATAATGTCTTGTTAATAACAGACCTTAAGTCTTATTTTATGGAACTTAGCGGAGAAAATGTCATTATTCGATCCTAGCTCAGTAATTAACTAAACATTATGACTAGTTGTCCATTCGGGATTTACATTAGTTTTTCTAGGTCGCACTCGATATAGTTTGAGAAACATTGTTCAATGTTCAAATTGAAATTTTCTTCAATTTCTCAGAATTTGAAATCAACTCAGATTTTTGTATGGATCACTGGTTTTAACGTTACTTGACGTTGTAAAAAATTCAAACTTCGAATTCGGAAATTGGAAATATTAAAAAACTAAAATATTAATTATTGATTTCAAAATTTTCTGTCTTTCTCATTTCCTACCAAAAAAACAAAAATCATTAATCGCAAATGACAATATAATAACAAAAAATGCTTCGCTTATGTAGGAATAATAAGAGAGGGTAAGTTTGAGTGAAAATGCTTTTAATTTAAAGAAATACTAAAAAAATGACTAAAACCGCTTGCGATTGCATGACAAAAGTTTATAACCCTTTAACATTAATTTCCTAATTCCCAACCCGCTAGTTACTACCCACGATAATCGATAAAACAATTTTTTATTTACTATTATTAACTATGAATCCAAAAAAAATCAAAATCAACAAGTTGCATGAACATCCCCAATTAAATATGAAAAAAAATTCTATTCAAGGGCAAATTGATGGCGCATCAGCTACAAATTTACATAGTACAATATCTAATGCAATTTTCATGTTTTATAGGCCGCGAAATTGTTTTTCAATGTCGTGATGAGGGTCCAATTCATGCACGTGTTCAATGGATTCGCAAAAATAATCGTCCATTGCCACCAGGCTCACGCGATCTTTACGGACGTCTCGAAATTCCAATGATTAAGGTTGAACACAGTGGTGAATATGTTTGTGAAGCTGTTGGATATCCAAAGAATACACCTGGAAGTACTGTTAGTATTATGTTGGAGGTTGAGAGATGTAAGTTTGAGATTTATGAATTTTTTGTAAGGATTAATGGTTTGGGATTGTCAAAAATGAGGTAGAAAGCCGGTTTAAATGGTTTCTCTGCACTGAGTCGAAGTCTATTCAAGTATACAGCATTTTAGGCAGAGTATACAGTATTTCCAAACTGATTGCCTTGGATCCAGCTTAGTGCTGCTCAAGTTGTGGATCACATCTTCGTGGTATTTCTGCAGCATGAAAGCAATTTTTTTGTCTTTTAGGATTAACATCAAGATGTGCTATGGCACAAGGAAACTTGGACAACAGTAATCTAAGAAAACATTAATAATAAAATTTAAATCATTTGTCCTTCTGTCCTTCTGACTGTCATTCTGCTATAAGCTCTGCCCCTTTTTCATAAACATCTAAATTCCGACCATTAAACATCACTAATGTTGAATTTAAAATAAAGCCATTCTGGCTAATATTAAGAAAAGCTTCCCTCAAAATGTAATGTAACTTTCATATAAATAAATCAAATCTATTACTATCTTTACGGATTATTTACGGTAAATTTGATATAAAATTGACATCCGTTGAACTTTAGATTATTCCATCACTTTTCACTAGCCTTTAATATGATTTTCAGTCAATCGATCGGTGATTACTCCACCAGCTTGTGGTGCTAGTCAAGCAACATGCATGAATGGTGACTGTATTGCAAGAAACAAGATCTGTGATGGAGTCTTCGATTGTACAGACGGATCAGATGAAAATGGATGCAGATCAGGACGTTGCGAACCAAATGAGTTCCAATGTAGCAACAGAAAGTGTGTCTTGAAGACATGGAGATGCGGTAAGCATTAAAATTGACTTCCTCATCAGTAAATTTACTTAATTTCTAATTAAAACTCCCCAAAAGATGGTGAAAATGATTGCGGTGACAACTCCGATGAAGATAACTGCTTCCAACAAAGCACATCATCAGGTCCATGCCGTTATGATGAATATCAATGTGCCAATCGTCAATGTATTCCAAAATCATTCCAATGTGACAGTCAATCAGATTGTGGTGATAATTCAGATGAAATTGGATGTATGGCACCACAAGTTATTACACCACCACCACCAATGGTTCGCTTACAAGCTGGTCAAGTCTTTAATATTACATGTAGAGCTACTGGTAATCCAGTTCCATTGATTGTATGGCGTTTGAATTGGGGACATATTCCTGAAAAATGTAGAACAACAAGTGTTGATGGATTCGGTACATTGACATGCGATGATATTCAGCCAATTGATTCCGGTGCATATTCATGTGAAATTATCAACAGCATGGGTACACACTTCGTATCACCCGATACAATTTTAGTTGTAAGTGGAACAAATGTCTGTCCTGTTGGATATTTCAATGGACAAGCTGTTAGAGAGACTGATTGTATCAATTGCTTCTGTTTTGGTGTCAGTACACAATGTAAGAGTGCTGATCTTTATACTTATGCGTTAAATCCACCAATTACATCACAAACTGTTGTTGGTGTTGATGGACCATGGAATGGTCTTACAGATATTACAATTTCTGAATATAATAGACATCAACTTACCTCAACACGTCATGGTGTTCAATTTAGAGCATCTGACATTCCAGCTGCCTCAAATCGTGTCTATCCATATCATTCACTTCCATCCGAATATCACGGTAATCAACTCAAGTCATATGGTGGTTTCTTACGTTATGAAGTTGAATTCAGTGGACGTCAACAATCAAATGACATTCCTGATGTTATTGTACAAGGTAATGGATATACATTGACATACTCAGTTGCTGGACGTCTTAGTCCAAATTCTCGCAACAACATGACTGTACAATTCTCACCAAGAAACTGGTACAAAATTGATGGATCTTATGCTACACGTGAAGAAATCATGATGGTTCTTGCTAATGTTGAGAACATCCTCATCAAGCTTCAATACATTGACAGCGGTGAAAGAAATGTTGAATTATTGCATGTGTCACTTGACTCAGCAGCACTTCGTGACTTTGGATTAGGATCAGCTTCATTAGTTGAAGAATGTCGTTGCCCAACTGGATATACTGGCTTATCTTGTGAATCATGCGAGGTCGGTTATATTAGACAAGCATCTGGTCCATGGTTAGGCAGATGTGTACCTGATGTCGAACCATGCAAACCTGGAACTTATGGAGATCCAAGTAGAGGAATTCAATGCAAGGTAATTGTCGAAAATTGCAAGACTTTAAGTATAAAAAATACATTTATTGCTTCTTTCTAGCCATGTCCATGCCCAGTTCCCGGAAACTCACATGCTCGTACATGCTCACTTGAACGTAGTGGTGATGTTGTATGTCATTGCGAACGAGGTTATATTGGACAAAGATGTGAACAATGCGCACCAGGATATGTTGGAAATCCAATGTCACCATCAGGATGTCAACCAGCTCCACCACCGCCATCATACTGTGATCCAACTGGAACAGAAAGAGTTCTTTCAAACAGACGTTGTGAATGTAAACCAAATGTTGTTGGACCACGTTGTGACCAGTGTTCAGAACAAACATTCTATCTCCATAGCAAATCAGGCTGTATTAATTGCTTCTGTATGGGAGTTGCAGGACGTTGTACAAGCACATCATATTACCGTGACACAATCCGTGCCTCATTCGCAACACCATCAGTTAGTGAATTCTCACTTGTTTCTGGATATGAATTCCCAGTTCCAGTTTCACAACAATTGCAAGTTGAAAATCGTGAAATTGCTTACCGTGAATTTGCTTCCAATGATGAGACTTATTATTGGAGCTTACCACCATCCTTCTTGGGCAACATTATCACAGCTTATGGCGGTAATCTATCTTATACTGTTCGTTATGTATCACAACCATCAGGTGCTGCATCAAGAAGCAATTCGCCAGATGTCGTCATTGTCAGTGGAAATGAAATCACATTACATCACTACAGATCAGACACGATTCCACCATTCGGTACACAAACATTCACAGTTCCAATTTATGAGAGATCATGGCAACATTATGAAGAAGGAATTCCAGCAACACGTCAACATCTTTTGATGACATTGGCTAACGTAACTGCTGTTTATATTAAGGCCACATACACAACTGTTGCTGAAGAAGCTGCATTGTCACATGTTGCACTTGATGTTGCAAGAGAACAAGATTATGGATCACATCAACGTGCATGGGAAGTTGAACAATGTTCATGTCCACCAGGACATGAAGGTCTTTCATGCGAGGACTGCTCACCTGGATACTATACGGGAGAACAAGGATTGTATCTTGGATTGTGTGAACCATGTGACTGTAATGGACATTCAGAAGAATGTGACTCAAAGACTGGAATTTGCAGGAACTGCCGTGACAATACCTATGGTGAAAATTGTGAAAGTTGCTTGCCAGGATTTGAAGGAAATGCTACATCAGGTGGATGTGTTCAACGAGAAGATCTTCAAAAATGTCAAGACTGTAGTGTTGAAGGAACAACATCATGCGATCGCGTTTCCAGAAGATGTAACTGTAAACCAAATGTTGTTGGACAAAGATGTGATGTATGCCTTGATGGAACATTCGGATTATCTGAACATAATCCTTACGGATGTCGTGAATGCTTCTGTTCAGGAACAACAATGAGCTGCTCAGAAGGAATCTTCTATCGTGAACAAATTCCAATCTTTATCTTTGATGACACAAATCACTTTGAATTGACAGATCGTGAAGGAAATAATCCACTTCCAACAGATCAATTTGATAGAAATATTGAAGAAAATGAAATTAGCTTTGCATTTAATGACGATTCACACTCATACTACTGGAATCTCCCAGATCGTTTTACTGGAAATTTGATCATGTCATATGGCGGTAAATTGTCAATCACACAAAAAACTGACGGATCTGGACATTATGTTAATGATCAAGATGTTATTATTCGTGGTAATGGCATCACATTGACACACTCACGTCCAAATATTGAGGAAGAGACTTATGCTGTTACTTTAATTGAAAGTGAATTCCAAACAACAACACGTAGTGGACCAAGACCAGCTACACGTGCTGATCTTTTGACTGTCCTCTCAAATGTTGATAATATCTTAATCCGTGCATCAATTCGTTCATACACAAGTGAATCAAGAATTAGTGACATCATCCTCGATACAGCTGTAAGACAACCAACAGCATCAGGTCGTGTTATTGACGTTGAAGTCTGCAGATGTCCACCAGGATATCGTGGATCAAGTTGCGAACAATGTGACGCTAAATACTATCGCGATTCAAATGACAGATCAGCTGGATTATTGGGAACATGCAAGAGCTGTCCATGTGAAAATGCTGAATCATGTGAAATGGGACCAAATAGACGAGTCGTATGTCACTGCATGGAAGGATGGACTGGTGAAACATGCCGTGAACGTCCTGGTGAGTAGAAAATTTTATTGACAGTTTTGCATGAAGATTTTTCACTAAAAATGAGATTTTTTCATCATTAATTCATCCAGATTTAATTTTTTGGGTAAAGTTTACTTCAAATCTATATCTAAAATATTCTCAATTAAATGCCATAACCTCAAAAATAATTCAAAATTCTTCAATAATCTAGGATTCCAACCAACAACAACAACATCAAGACCAGCACTCGCACCACCATCAATTGAGGTCATCATCACATCACCAAGAATAAAGATTGTTGAAATTGGTGAAATTGTTGAATTCAACTGTAATGCACATCTCCTTGTTAATAACGTAAGTATTGTGACTTCCTTAATGTCTTGGTTCTCAAAAAGACCAAAATTCAATTGATCCACAGAAACCACTCAACATTCGTTGGTACAAATATGATGGAACACTCTCAGAACGTACAAGAATCGATCAAGGATCACTTTATATTCAAGATGCACAAGAAGATGATAGTGGTGTGTACATCTGTCAAGCTCAAGTTGGCCATGAAATTGTTCGTGACAATGTTACACTTACTGTTGGTGGTGAGTTCATTTTTATGTTCATTAAATGATTCATTAATTAAGAATTTGGTAGTCTTGGATGGCTGATATGAATTGATATGAATTGCCCTGGCGTCAATTAATTTGATCTCCAAATTATCTCGAGTTTTAGATGGGCCTTCTTTCAACATTCCAAATTCAACCATTCAATTCCAACTGTCAATTTTTGAAATTTATATTATTTACCACAAACATGAAGTAATTTCCTCTTGGCTTTATTTCAAAATTCAATCCAAATTACCTCATGTTGATCAATTTTTATGTTTTTTTTTATAAATCCCTCAATTATTACAGCTTTTTAACATATTTTTTTCTCTTTTATTTCTCTTTCCTTCTTCTACTCTTTCTCACTCTATCCTGTCTACTTACCTTACTTTTAATTTAAACAAAAAATTGCAAATTTTTGGCAATTGAAATATCCTAAATCATATAAAAAAATACAGCGGCAATTCCACATTTGACACTATCAACTCAAAGATCATATGTGAAACCGGGCGGATCTGCTGAAGTTGAATGTAAGTCATCAGCTGGACCGGATGTTAAGGTTACATGGCAAGGATTGAATGGAGAGGCACTTCCTTATAACTTTGAGGTATGGCTTATTATTTATTGATCTAATTCCTATTCTAACTTACCATTTCATCCAACATCCAGCAATACGGCAACAGACTCATCATCAGAAACGCTCAAAATGACAACAGCGGTAGATACAACTGTATCTGCTTCACAAACGAAGGACAAGCTTATCTTAGCGAATACGAACTTATTGTCGAAGAACCACCAGCAAAGCACATTACACCACGTGTTGAACATGCTGAAGTTGGTGCCAGTGTCGTTCTTCGTTGCGACTCACAACGATCACCATCAACATACTCATGGACAAAACAACACGGCTCATTCCCACCAGATGTTGATACACACTCTGAAATCTTGAAATTGATTAATGTACAAGCTAGTGATGCTGGAACTTATATCTGTAATGCACGTCATAATGGACAATTGCTTGAAATTCCAACAACATTGGTTGTTACTGGTGCAATTCCATTCTTCCCACAATCACCAAGAAGTTACATGAAATTCCCAAGACTTGATCAAGCATACTCAAAGTTCAACTTTGAAATCACATTCAGACCTGAAAGACCAAATGGTTTAATCCTTTATAATGGACAGAAACGTGGTGCTGGAGACTTTATTTCACTGTCACTTGTTGATGGAGTTCCACAATTCCGTTATGCATTTGGTGATCAACGTGGAATCTTGAAACCAGAAAAGCCTTTGTCATTGGGTGAATGGCATACAATTAAGGTTAATCGTGTACGTACAAATGGATGGATGATTGTTGATGATCAACATCCAGTCATTTTCCCACCAAATCAGAAGTTCCAAGGATTGAATCTTGAGGAAGATTTGTTCATTGGTGGTGTTGCCAATTTTGATCACATTGTACCATCAGCTAGTGAAGTTAAGGAAGGATTTGTCGGATGTATAAGCCGATTGGTGTTGAATGAACGTGACATCCAAATTAATCAAGAAGTTATTTATGCTGAAGGAACAACAGCTTGTGAACCATGTGCTGATGGGCCATGTATGAACAATGGTGTGTGCTTAGAGACTCAAACTGATCATGGATATACATGTGTCTGTCAAGATGGATATACAGGACGTAACTGCCAAGTCCTTGGATCACAATGTTCATTGGGAGTTTGCGGAATCGGAAGATGTAGTGAGACAGAAGTTGGAATTGAATGTTTCTGTCCATTGAACAGAACTGGAAACAGATGTGAATACATTGAGCATTACGATGACAGAATTCTATCATTCAGAGATGGAAGTTATGCAGCATACGACAAATTGACAGGAAAGAAGAACATCAAATTCAAGATTCGTCCTGAATCAGACCAAGATGGCGTCATCCTTTATGCTGGTGAATCAGACAAGGCTTACGGTGACTTCCTTGCTGTTGTCTTGAAGGACAAACACATTGAATTCCGTATTATTGTTGGCGGCAAAGTACTTCCAGTCATTATTCGATCAATCAATCCAGTTAAAGTCCATGAATGGATGGACATCTCAGTTGGTAGATCAAGAGCTGGTCTTGGATATCTCCAAGTTGACAATGAACCACAAATTAATGAACCACGATCAGCTGGACGTGCACAAACATTATACTTGAATACGAACCTTTATGTTGGTGGATATGATAAGAGAATTGTACTCAACCGTGGTGTTGGAGTTACAAAGGGATTCGAGGGATGTGTCGCTGGGGTAAGTTGAAGTCGGATTAGTCAGTCGGAATCGATTCTTAATGAAAAATTTTCAATTTCAGCTTGAGATTGCCGGTAAATCAATTGACATGATCTCCGACTTACGTGATTCAGCAAATGTACAAAACTGTGGACATCAACCATTACTTCCAATTGAGGATGATGAAGGTGTAAGTACATCTATTGAATTTTCATAACTTTCAAATTTTTAATAACAAAAACGAGGACGCCTATTTAAAAGAAAGCTTTACGTCACCATTTTAAATTGTAGAACAATACGACAAGATCATGGTGCACGAAAAAACAGGTTTTTTCTTGATTCTATATGTTTTTTTTTTTTTTAGGTACTATGACGATTACAATTTAATGGACGAATGCAAAAAAAATCGTTTATTATCAAAGTCATATCATTTAAAAAAAATGAATACAAAAATTTTGAAAGGCCTTAATTTTTTTTTTATAAGAAAAGATCAAGAAAAAAAATGTTATTTTTTCTTTTAAATTTTTATTTTTTTAAAAATGGAAGTTTTAAGTAAATATGCACCAATTTTTATATTTTGTGTCAATATTTTCTGAATAAATTGTGTTTTAACAAAACATATATTTAATTACACAACATATAGATTTAACGCCCTTATCATGCCGAACAGCACAGCCTGATGACACCATGAAGGCACTTTACCTGAACCCCTAAGCCCACCTCCCCTCTTGAATACGATTCTTAGATTATCATACTTAGCATAGTTTAGCGGATTGAAGGCGGTAAAATTTTGTGTTGTAAATATTAAAAAAAATCCTCCTCTTAGGGGCCGTTCACTTATTACGTTCCCCTTTTAAGGGGGGTGGTCTACGATTTTGTAACAGCCTAACCAAAAATTTTGTTTTTCGATGTAAATTTTGTAACGAGGGGGAGAGGTGTGTCTAGAAATTCGATTTTTTGCGTAACGTAATAAGTGAACGGCCCCTTAATATTGTCTTGCTTGCTTTCTTCGCTAAGGCAATTGAGCTAAGGAAAAAAAAACAACAGAACAATTTTTTTTTGTTAATTAGGTTTCAGAAACATTTTATTATCAATTTTTATCATGTATTTCATTTTAAACATAATATGCACACGTTTGTTAATTATTGGATAAAAATTGTCGTTGAATCCAATGAAGAATGAATCCATAAATCAGCTAGGGTATTCAATACGAATTTCTATCATCACAAGTTTTAGGTTTTTCATCAAGTCCATCAGCACAATCATATACATTATCACACACAAATTCATTATTTATACATGATCCATCGCCACAGGTGAACTCGTCTGATGAACAAACTTCCTCATTTGCTTCTACACTTAATTCCAGATGACTAATGCAGATTGAAAATATAATAAAAAATTTTAAAAACATATTTGGGGTTTTTGATGTATTTTAGTGTGTATAAAAATGTTTAAACAGGAACAAGTGTTTAAGAGTAACTAAAATTCAATCTTCAACTGAATGACTTTATATACTGAAGGAATCGAAGGTTTTTTGCCAGATAAAAGTGTTTTAATCTTTATTCAAGATTAAAGAATTTTTAAATGTATTTCATTAAATTTTAAAATGGGAAAATAAAGTGGGGAATTTAAAAAAATCCCAATTTTGAGGGTTTTACACAAGAAAATGTTTCGGAGGTCAATAGTTCGATTTGGCAAGTACATTGAAGCAACATTTGATATCCAGGGGCGTATTCATAAAAGTGGTCTGAGGAGCGGTTTTCAGGATCAAAATATAAAATTAAAACACATATCCGAGCAGCAAAATACAGCTAACTGCATTTTTCGTCATAAAAATGAGTCGATATCTGCCTTAATGGCAACGTCAAGTTGTGCTGTTCGGCATGATAAGGACGCTGAATCTATATTTTGTATCTTCATTATAGACACACAATTCCTTTGCTGAAACAAGAACGGGAGCCATGTGAAGTCATTTTGTGAAGTCATGTGAAGCCGAAAATTGTGGGGTATGAGGGGTTATGAGGGGGTATGGGGGGTGTAATGTGAAGCCATGTGAAGCCGAAAATTGAGGGGTATCAGGGGGGATGTGGGTGTAATGTGATGCCACATGAAGCTTTGTGAAGCTGAAAATTCAGAAGATTTGGCGCCACGGACGCTTTCGATGCTGTATTAATAAAATAAATGTTTTAATACACATTTTATTCAAACAAAGTATTGACATGTAGATGTCGCTGTTGTTAAAAAACGTGACAAATCAGCAATAATCCTAAATTTTTCCAAAATTATTTCTGAAAGAAAAACAAATAAAAAACAACTTTTTTTTTAAATTTTTTAAGTTTTCTTATTTTTTATTGTCAAGTTTTTTTTTATTCGCTTTAATTTTTTTTTTCTTTAATTTTTATTCGTTTCATACATTATTAAGATATACAAATTGGTGTATTTTCTCTTAAAACTTCCATTTTTTAAAAAAATAAAAATTTAAAAGAAAAAAAAAACATTTTTTTTCTTGTTCTATACACAAAAAATTCAGAGCCGGGGAAATCTTTTTGTTTTTTTGGAAATTTTCTACCCTTTCAAAAATTATTTAAAAATAAAAAAAAATGTAAAAAAAAAAGTTTTCACTTTTTCAAATTTTTTATTACTTTAATTATGGTTCTTCATATATCATTGTATATTTTTTAATTAATTATTTTCTTCATTTTCAATTTCTTTTTTTCAGAAAAAATTTTTGGTAGCTTTGTTTAATTCATATTCTTTTTTTTCATGATATGACTTTGATAATAGACGATATTTTTTTGTATTAGTTCATTAAATTGTAATTGTCATAGCACCTCAACAAAAAAAATATAGAGTCAAGAAAAAATTTGTTTTTTTGAAAAGACTTTTATTTTATTTTATATAAAAAAAATTAACAAATTAATTTTAAAAAAAGGAAGGAAAAAATAATGGCACTTTCACAAGAATATGACAAATACTCTTTAACGTAATTTGTAGCAAAAAAGATGCAACATTAATTTTTTAAATTCTTTTTTGCTTTTGAATTTTATTGAAGAATTTTTTTTATATAAAATTTTCTCTTTTAATTTGTTATACAATTCAAATTTTAAAACACCACGTATTTATTGAAATTTATTAATCAATTTCTAAGTCATTTTTTAACGTCTATTTTGAATTCAAATTAAATGTTAAAGTAAAAAAAAAAAGTGCTAGACCCCTTTGAGAATAACATTTTTTTTCTGTGAGAGTACAAAAATTTTCGTAAAAGACAAAATCTCGTGGTGGACAGAAATTTATTATTTATAGCGGATATAAAGTAAGAAATTAATTAATTATTTTATTTACACCATTCTTAATGGCTATATCACCAATAGGTGATTTTATTTCATTTATTTTTTCATTATTTTATACAAATTGTGCTTTTTGAAAATCGTCGGATGAGACGATCCGGAAATAAATTTTATACAACAGAAGAAACGAAGTGTTTTCCTGGATCAAAAAACATTTACAGCACAGCAGAAAAAGAAATAGGATCACGAAGAACCGCATTTTGAAGGACATCAATATAAAATCACTTTATTATTTTAAAAGTGATCAGCAACAAAGAAAGTGAGTAACCTCAAATTTGTTCAGTGAGTGTAAAAATAAAAAAATAGTGACATATAGTACAATTAAAAAATAAATAACAAAAATCAGTGCAGAATAGAAAATATTAAAGCAACCCTAGAGGTATAAAAAGAACAATAAAACTACATTATATGTAGTAAAGTCTGAAATCTGATATTAAGTGAAAAATTAATTAATTAAAAAATAATAATTTTCATTCTGGATCTTAAAAGAATGAAACATTCTAATTGTAAGTTATTGTGCCATTTATAATCATACCTATCGTTTGAGATATTATAATACATTCTTTGTGTGATAATTAATCATTAAAATTAGTTCAATATTTCCATTGAGAAATTTTTTTCACGTGGAACATCTACTGGATGTTACTACAAATACACCTTGAGGTGTTTATAACAATCAGTTAAGTTCATTAATCTTGTACAATATCATATATTGAATATTTACATTATAAGTGCCCATTATAATCCATGATATATAAATCAGTAAAAAATAATAAGATCCACATTAAACATCCAGTGAAGTTTGAAAATAATATTTATTTAGTGAGATTATTAGAACAATAAGTTCAGGTTTAGCATTCATGTTTGTCATATATCAGTTCTGTCATTATTTATTGAATTCGTGAAGTAATATTATATATTATTTAATTATTTACACTCAAAAAGCTCTCAAAAATTCCAAACAATTTCCAACATTCCAATAAAATTCCAGTAGACTTCCAATATTTCCAATATTTCCAATTAAATTTAAATTTTGGAAATTCGTTACGTCTATAATTTATCATCTTACAGTTTTTTAGTTGTTTGAAAGTTTATGTTACTTCCAATAAATTATTTCCAATAAAAGCTCATAATCTTTAATATTTCCATTGAGTCTACAAATTATTTAGTACACATATTATTATTATTTTTCTTTTATACAATCATGAATAAGTGCAGTGATTGTAACGAATCTTATGATGCTACACAAAAAGCAAGGTATAAGTGCAATGGAGAACATTGCCAATCATGGACACATAAACAGTGTAGTGACAAAAGACAGTTCTCCATTGAGGGATATTGGTATTGTAAGGTTCATATTGAAGATATTCCTTTAGAAAAGCGTCGTTCTAATGTTAATGAAAATAAAGAATCATCTGAAAAGGAAGATAGTGAAGACGAAAAGAATAAAATTGAACTCGATAATAAAATTAATATTATAGATGATGATGATTCCAATTCTAATAAAAATTCCAAAATTGATGATCAGTCTAATGATCATTTTTCTAGTTTAATGCATTCACAGACCAATGATAGAAAGTCTATAAATTCTCACATAACCGTAAGAAATAATAAAGCAATTAATGTGATCCCTTTTGATAATGATGATGATTATAATCCCTTCTCTAATTTCAATTGTGAAGAATGCAACGAGAAATTTACAAAAGATTTAGTTGGAGTGTTATGTATTGAATGTCGAAGTACATATCATTTAAACTGCTTGAACGAATCAGAACTTGAGGAAGTTAAGCACCATAAATTCGTGTGTCAATCTTGTATTGAAGATCAAATTAGACATAATAATTTGAATAATGTTAAAAGTAAAGCAAAATTAAAAAAGAATGATAAAGAAATAAAACATTTCACGAGTAGTACACCCAGAGTGGTTCACTCTAAATTTAATGCAAAGACACACAAGAAACTTAGATATGCTGATTTGGATTCCTCTGGTTCTCTTTCTGCTTCTTCTTCATTAAGTGACACTGAAAGTACATCTAGTTTTGAAAATGAAACTAAATTAATTGAAAAATATAAGAAGCTGAAAAAGCTTTTACATAAACGCAAAGACGTTTTAAAATCAAAGTCCAAAATCGATTACAATAGTGATGATACTGAAGAGGAAAATGATAATATTTCACAAAGCGATGCTATGATAGGTATCTACAAATTAACTAAAGAAGAACGAGAGAAGTCCAAGTATGAGAAGCTCCCTATTGTAGACAATATTGATACTAAATGGGCGGTATTTTACGATTTATTTGAACAGTCTAGAAAATTATTTTCCGATGCTGAGAATATTTTACGTATTCAAAGATCAATTAAATCTAAAGAGATTTTAGAAATTGGGGAGTAAATTTGCTAGATCCTCGTACCTATTGGCAATCAATAAAGTTAATAAATGAAAGACTTGCAAAATCTTTTAATCTTCTTCAAAAAGAAACTAATGAAATTATAAGAATAAAGAAACTTAGGAATGACACTGAGTGTAAGAGGGTAATCGAGTTTATTAATAAAATAATAAATTATAGTAGTATAGTTAATAAATACGGAAAAAAGAAACATAAGGTAGACGAAAGAATCATATCTCACATCAGTAATATTATGCCTTATAATATGATGAACGGCTGGCATAAAGTTAAAAGTAAATTAGAAGAAAAAGACAAGACAGTCTATATTAAGCATGTTGCTGATTTTCTCAGTAAACAAGTACCTTATCTTAATTCCAAAATGATGTCTGAGGAAACTGATCCATGGAAAGAAATCAATGTTAAACCATTTAAGAAAAATGATTTTGGATTTAAGCGATCTTATAATACAAATAATAGAATAAACAATAATCAAGAAACAATTGATTTTTGTTGGTATCACAAATCCAAAGGTCATTCAGCTTTTAAATGTTCAAAATTATGGGAACTTTCAGGAAAGGAAGTTTCAGAACTTGCAAGACAGAATGATATATGCACGTTCTGTGGCTTAAAAAGACATAAGAATTGTCATGCTGCTAAATCCCTAAATTGTAAAATAGATAGCTGTAGCCTTAAGCACCATATGCTTTTCTGTTTTAAGCGCCCTGGAAAAAATTATATAAATTTTAGTGGATATAATAACAGAAATGAAATTGAAAAAGTTCGCCAACAAAAACCAAATAATAATTTTCAAAGAAATGACCCAAGTATGTCTCATCATGAAGATGATAAATTAAATTTTTCCCATCATCAAGATGATAAAACAAATGATAATTACGATTTAGATTCAGATAACGAAGAAATAATTATACCCCAGAGTGAACTCTATATAAATCAACCTCCCAAAAGTATAAAAATAAAAAGAGATAGCAAAAAATGAGAATCCAAATAGTCATGTAACAAATTATTTTAATAATAAAATGCATACGATTCGAAGTGAATTTTTTCATAATCATCTTTCATTAAATAGTGTCACGCGTACATCATCAAGTATTTTAGGTGTTATTGTAATCAAATTTGTAGCTAGTAATGAAAATACGATTAAAAATTTAAATATTATTATATATATTGATATATATTATATATATTGATCAGCCAGTTGATGCTGCTGAAATGATAGAACTTTTTCCTTATTTAAGTCATATGCACTTAACTTCATATTGTAGAGTTTATGGAATAATCGGAATTGATAATTTATGGTGTTTCCACCAAATTAAGATATTTAAGCCAACATATTGGAATTCCAGCATGCCATATGGTATTCGCTGCCCTATAGGCGATTATGTGATAGGATGCTTCCATCAACTTCAAGATTATTATAATTATTTAAAAGATAACGCCAATAATAATCAAATTGTTAATTTGTATGGAATTTTACTTAGTACAACATTATCAGAACCATACATCCAGTCCCATCCTAATGCTTCAAATGTAATTATTAATAAGACTTATGTTGACGACGTCATTACATCAGTTGATAATTTACAAAATGGAAAATTCTTGATTAATGACGTACGTAAGATATTGAAGACAGGTGGATTAAACTTGGTGAAGCTCAAAAGTAATTTAGATGATGTACTGGAAATTGTTCGTAAGAATCTGTCACCAGATGACTTAAAGAACGAAGATAAGTTCCATGCCTGATATTTCCTACTCTAACGAATATTTTAATCCTCAACTTTTTCAATTGCCGGAGAGTAATTGGCCTTTGATAGATGCCAATAATATTACAAATTTAGTTTATAGTACAATTAATACGTCAACAGACGATATTATTGAGGATGAGTCGTTTATATCAAAATTTGCATGCTTAAATCGATTAATTAATAGTGGTACAAAATGTTTGGAATGTAATTAAGATCAATAAAGAAATTAAAGATGTAAAATCCATGAAGTGGCGAACTCGTGCAGCAGTTAATAAAAATTTAAAAATAATAGAGACACTAAAAAACAAGAAAATAGTTTGCTTTCAGTCCATCGATGAAATTGGTTCAAACTATAAAAAAATTGAATTAGCGTTGATAAGAATGGCACAAAAAGAATCGTACAAAAATGAATATAATGCATTGGTACATAATAATGAGAAAATAGTGGTCACAAATTTATTACATAGATTTTATATAAATAAAATCGAACTGTCAACAACGTTATTAGAAGAAATTGTCTTGAATGTCGAATAAGTCACGCAAAATCTATTGTTCCATTAATGGGAGATATTCCATTTACTAGATTAGCAGTACATAAAAATGCCTTTACGTATGCTATGGCTGACTTATTAGGACCAATTACTGTTAAGGCTACCAGATTTACAAATAATAAAAGATATGTGTTAGTTTATTCATGTTTGACCACAAGAGCGCTTCATTTGGAAGTAGTAGAAAATCTAGACTCCAATGCAACATTGAGAGCACTTCAAAATATCTTTAATATTCGTGGGACAAGTTAGACAAGTATCTGTAAAGTTGGGCAGGAATAAAGTCATTAATGAAATTAAGACACTTAATAAACATCAAATCATGCGAACTTATAAACAAGAAGCTAATACGGTCATATCCAGACCAGCCACAATGATCGCTAAAATTAATTTAGACGTAATTAATTAATAAAAAAAATAATAATAAAATAAATCTCACACGATTAATTTAAATCAGGCACTAAATCCTAAGATTTAACTTTAAAAATAAATTAGATTAACTGAAAATCTCAAAATATATATATTTTTCATAATTACATATATATGCATTAATTATCAAATTAACTTCATCAAAAATAAAGAAAATATATATTAAAAATGGCACAATAAATATATAAAATACTTACAATAACTAAATATACTATCAGTTTTCAATTTTCTTACTTAATTCCATTGATATATTCAATTCTGGAAACGATAAAACCTAGGTATTCTGACTATGGATTCAGAAATTCTTGCTTGAGGCAATAAATGTTATTTAGAGTTACCCGTGGTAACGAACTGAGCTCAGTCAATTATTTTTGGGAAATTAATCCCATTTTTCTCTTTAATTCGAATGGCCACGAATTAAATAAAGTCATTTATGACTTGTCGCATAGTCAAATAATTAATTTTGGCGTGAGCGACATTTTTTGTTCAGTTATTATTAAATTTACTGTTTGAGGAAAAATAAAACTCATATATTGAGAATAAGAATTGAAAATAATATCTCTAGTACAAATACACGAAAGCACTGATAATTGATATATATAAAAAAAAAAAAAAAAAAATAAAAATACTATGTCAAAGTTTACAAACATTACAAAGATTGATGTTACTTTAGACAATACAAAATAATTAAATATGTTCCTTTTAGATCATGAATGAGGATAGAAAGCTAATTAAGTTCCTTAGCATCCCTTCTAAACGGACAGTAAAGGATTTCCTAGGGAGTGTATGTCGACAATTGAATTTCACCAGAACCAATTATAAGGAAATCAACGGAATATTCGTCGAAAATTTGCAAAATAGCAGATTCCATCTCCATATCCATTCAAAGGGAGAACAATTTAAATCTGGATTATTAGGAATCTGCAAATCAACTTCAGATCCAAATTATTCATCAATAGAAATTAACAAAACGAATCATCTATTTGTTACACCTCCATTCAATAATTCCGTTTATCGTTTATTTCCAATGGACAGAAGTAGCGAATGTTACGAGAAAGTTATTGAATACAACACAGGCATACACCAGACAATTATGGATATTTTGATTATCGTTGATTCCCAAAAATACAAAATACAATATGTCGTCTGCAATCGCGCCAAAACGTATATTGCCTTTATTAATGGCACTGATGCTATGGAAATGATGCAACTTTTGAGATCACAGCACTTCTCACCAAAATTCTCAACTTGTTATGCTAAATTGATTTACATTGAAGGTGAAAACTATGTAAGAAATTCCGTCCCACAACCACCAGTTCAAAATAATTATCAACAAAATTTTGTATCCAATGTACCGTTAATTCCTAACATGACACAAAGGCAGCCACAAAATTATCATATTGTGGGTCATCATGAAGGTCGCCAAAACTACAGAAACGCAACCAACAACACTCAGCAGAGCAACATCGTTAGGCGACACAACTTTGTCAGAATGAGACAAAACTTGCAACATCAAAGACGCAACGCAACTCAACGACGTGACAATTTGCGAGGAGCGAGATTCGTGCGTGTAATGCTTCCAGATGACATACAGCAAAATGCCTATGAAATGCATTTAGTTAGAAGATTTTAATTCGTCATTTCTTTTATAATGTACAAACTTTTTTAATGGGCGAGTGTAGCAAAAAAGATGCAACATTAATTTTTTAAATTCTTTTTTGCTTTTGAATTTTATTGAAGAATTTTTTATATAAAATTTTCTCTTTTAATTTGTTATACAATTCAAATTTTAAAACACCACGTATTTATTGAAATTTATTAATCAATTTCTAAGTCATTTTTTAACGTCTATTTTGAATTCAATTTAAATGTTAAAGTAAAAAAAAAAGTGCTAGACCCCTTTGAGAATAACATTTTTTTTCTGTGAGAGTACAAAAATTTTCGTAAAAGACAAAATCTCGTGGTGGACAGAAATTTATTATTTATAGCGGATATAAAGTAAGAAATTAATTAATTATTTTATTTACACCATTCTTAATGGCTATATCACCAATAGGTGATTTTATTTCATTTATTTTTTCATTATTTTATACAAATTGTGCTTTTTGAAAATCGTCGGATGAGACGATCCGGAAATAAATTTTATACAACAGAAGAAACGAAGTGTTTTCCTGGATCAAAAAACATTTACAGCACAGCAGAAAAAGAAATAGGATCACGAAGAACCGCATTTTGAAGGACATAATTTATAGATTATTAGTTTTAATTCCGCTGAATTTGGGAGTCTATCACTGGAAATTTGGATTATTGAAGCTATTTAATGGGAGAATTTTGAACTAAATAAACAGTTTTTAGGAGTAGTTGATGGCAAGATAATGTCTAGTTCGAATCTAGTTCTAACTTATTTTTGTCCACTCGAGTGTCTTGACTGTTTGTTTTAGATTATTTCTCTTCAATTTTCTGATTTTATGGTCATTTAGATTGAAATTGCAAATAATTTGAACTAAAACTGCATCAATTTGTTTTGCAGCAATCTCTAAGAGCCTTAAACACTTAAAATTGATTCCAAGTCTTATGTCAGGATGACGTGAAGGGACATAAGATGATTTTAAAATTGGTTGTTGTTGGAACCTTTAAGGAATTGAAAACTGAACTAATTTCTCATTTATAGCAACACCAGAGTTGCAATTAGAATTTCTTGAAATCTCGATTTCGTCGAATTTTCAGATCTCAGACCGAGACTAAAAGGAAAAACTACGAAGCCTCGATTTTAACTAATCTCAAGAAAACTCAAAAATCTTG
This sequence comes from Chironomus tepperi, assembly GCF_022539635.2. NCBI lineage: Eukaryota > Metazoa > Arthropoda > Insecta > Diptera > Chironomidae > Chironomus > Chironomus tepperi. The sequence goes on along the minus strand of NW_027226195.1, from coordinate 1,936,432 downwards.
ATCTGTGTCTTAAGAATCTTTAAATAAAGTCTGTAATCTAACTTAAATGCCTAACAAAATTTATCTTTATGGCCTAACTAGATAAAGCTTTTGATCATTTAATTTGAATTAAATGTGTGATGTTAACAAATAAATATTTTTGCTGCTTATTTTGTCAGTTCAACTCTACGATAAAGGATGGTGCTTAATTAGAAAAATTACAGAACGAAGATTCAATTTTCTAAGCTCTTATCCCGATTTTTACCACAACTTAGCATATGGTCAATGAGCATCTTACGGTACCATGAGCATATTCTTGGCTATTAGCAACAATTTAGTTAACGTAAAATGTCGGAAAAACTGTAAAAATCTTGAAAATTGAGTTAACAATTTCTATGATGTTATTTGATTCTTGGATGCATATACAGCCTGATATTTGTAATCAAATGTTTATTCCAGTATTAAAGCTAATGGAATTACTAATTGTTTGGATTTAGCAAGTATTGAAAATGCTCAACAATTAAGTTTACTGAATAGCTTACTAGACCAATATTGATTTTGACTCCAGACAATCTCATCAAATCCCTGTTTGTGTACATAACAAAACTTCCCATTATAGATAACTCCAATCAAAACAAACTTCAATAGCTGTGTCACTAGGACAATCAAGAAAGCAGAAAAATTTATTAATAATATTTAAAGTCCAAGTGACAAAATCTCCCATAAATAAATTCATAAATTTTAATTACGAAAAGAAATAAAAAAAATATCAAATTAAGAAGCATTTTTTGTTGTAGGTTTGACCCAAATAGACATAAATTTGTTTCAAATATACAAATATAATGATTAAAATTAATAATTTTTTATTTAATTAAAAAAAAAGGCAGAAAAAGGCAGTGCGGGAACCGAGAGAAAAAAAGATTTTTTTTTATTTCTACAATAATAATTCATCTTTTAAGAAAAAAAAAGAAACATAAAAATGTCAAGAACTTATCAACTAGAGTAATGAGAATTTGGCACAAAATTGACAAAAATCTTCTTCATTTTTTTTTCTTCTTAAAAAAATTCATTCTTATTATTTTTATTCTTTAATTTCGACGACGAATTTAGTATTTTTTAAATACATTTCGTGTTTTGTGTATCGAGTGTACGGTTGAATTTTTTTAATATTTTACGAATTTTTTTAAACTTTTTTTTTTTTTAAATTGGTGTGCAAAACAAATTTTGGAATTTTGAATCTAGGTAAATTTTTTAAAATTTAAATTCATGGTAAACATAAAAAAAAGTTGTTTCTCATTTTATTGTGAGTGTTTGTGTATTGTTCTTAAACCACTGGTGGTTCTGTTCCCAAAAATGCATCGTCGTCATCATCGGATTCTCTGTAAAATATTTATTATTGTTTCATATTGTGTAAGTTAAAATTCTTTTACCTTTTTTTAAAATAAAGAAGTTATTTTTTTGTTAATTGATTTCTAAGTTAACAAATTTAATTGAAATTTTATCAACATGCGTCATTAGTAACTAGTTAATATGGATTATTTACAAATAAAACTTCACCATTTGAATATGGAACAAAATTATTAGTTTTCAATCTTTTTTTGGAATCAGTTATTTTTTGGAATATTTAAGTCTGAAATGTTTGTTTCTTTTTTTGGGAAGATTTTTGTGGTGGAATTGACTTTTTAAAAAAAAATTTAAAACTTTTTGTTTTAAATATTAATGTAATTGATAATTTAAATTTGATTTTAATACTGAATGTAGTAAGAATTTAAATGTATTCTTTATATATATATCAATATTTTTAAATTATTTATTTTTAAAATATTATTCAAATGACTTTCTTGAAATTGTTTTAAGTTTGACTGTTTTATTTAAAAATAATTAAAATTTGTCAGTTGCTTTCTAATTTTTCAAAAAATCCGAAATATTTAAATTAATTTTAAATTTGAAATTTCAAAAAAATTTGTATTTTCAAACTTAAATTTCATATCTCAAATTTTCAAATTTAAAATTTCTAAATTTATGAATTTTAAATTTCTACTTTTCAAATTAAAAGTTTCAAATTTCAAAATAAAGTTTTCAAAAATTCAATTAAGGTTCAAAATTAATTTTTGAAATTTACAATTCAACTTTCAAAATTCAAAATTATAATTTCAGATTTTCAAAACTCGAATTCCAAATTATAAATTTTCAATTTTCCCAAAATTAAAATTTTCAACTTGCAACAATTTAAAATTGTCAAAATAAAAATGTAAGATTTTCCAAATTCAATTTAAAATTTGAAAATTGAATATTTAGAAATTTAAAAATTTGAAAATTTGAAAATTTAAAAATTCATAATTAAAATAAAATTTGAAATTTTGAAAACACAAATTAAAAACTTTAAGAATCAAAATTTGAAATTTCAAAATTATGAATTCAAATTATTTCAATTTTAAAATATCGAAAATACTCAACAAAATGATAACTTTAATTTTTTTTTAAAATCCCAACAAACAAAACAAACATTTCAGACAATTTTGTAGATTAGCAGTTTTTTTTGCATTTTCTGTATGTTGAACGTTTGATGAATGATAGACACGACTTGATAATAAGGTGACAGAGGTGTTTGTTATGACAATAAATTAAAATGATTAGAATTTTTTCATGATTGCATTTATGAGTTTCTACTGATTATATTCAACAGTTATGATTAAAATGCTTTGGTGAAGTAGTATGCAGTCGTAAATTGTGTACGTAGGTAGTGAAGGGGATGACTTCTTGAAATTGGTGAATTTTTAGTGGAAAATCAGGACGTAGTTTGGATGACATGAAAGATAATGTTGTGAATTATGGATAGTATAGTCATGAATTGATGGTATTTGGGTTTTTGGAGCTGAATTTGGGTTTTTGGAGCTGAATTTGGGTTTTTGGAGCTTAATTTGGGTTTATGTCGACCTAAAGCTGGTCTATTGTCAGATTTTAATTAACTGATGATTTGAAAATTTATTTTTCATTGGAATGGAAGCTCTTGTTGGAATGATAAATAGAAAATACGTCGCTGTATTAACTATAAGACGTGAAGTTACCCTGACTGTGCCGTGATGGCTGACTTTAGCCCATTATTACGGCGAAAAATGAGTTTAACCCCATTGTGCCACTTTCAAAGCTTAAAATCAACTCAAACATTAATGATAGAGTCATGTCGACTATCCTAGACTGTTTTTCACTAACTCTATGTCCATAACGAGCTCTAGATAGTGAATGCATTAGAATTGGCTATAAATGTAGTAACAGAACAGAAGAAAAAAATTTGATTCTCAATCCATAAATTCGAGTGACACAATGTGTCTGCTCACATGTTTCGGCATAAAAACGGGTCAAAATACACCGTCACAGTGCCGAAAACATCGATTCTTACCGATAATACGGCGACATAATTGTGTCCTAAAGAACACGGAGTACTATTGGGGAATCATGTTGTTGGATTCAGAGTTGACGAGACTTTGGAGTTCGAACTCCGAAAGTCCAAAAAGTCTGGACTATGAGTAGTCCCGACTCCACTTTTTTTTTGGAGTTCGGACTCCAGTGGAGGCGCCTCCACATTGGAGTCCTGCCAACTCCAGTTTGATTATTCAAAAAACTCAACTAATTTTCAAGAAGTATCCCAAATTCTTGTGTATATGTCACCTAACAGACATGATGACTTGCCCATTAGATGTGAATAAATATGTGATAAACTTAAGTACAAAATAAATATATTGTAATAATCAACGATGAAACAAAAAACATAAAACAATTAAAAATTCAACAATTATCTCATTTTCAACATAGAAAATAATAAGGAAAATAAAGCTTGAAAGTAAGTAGTTCAAGTGTTACCACAACCGATATTGTATGAAGTTCTGAATGTAGTATTTATGTAAAGTCTTGAATGGTGCAACAAAAGAGTGAAAAAAGGCAATTAATATCATTTTTTTGGTAAATTTAACAATAATACTTATACATTTAAATTAACTAATGTATTATTTACTTATGTACTTAATCTCGGTATCACTTGATGTCTCTTAACGTAATAATCTTTGCCATTCTCGAAAAAAATTTGTGCGAATTCACTAACAATTTTCAATATTTTTTTACATATTTTGTATGTACTTAAGATCACATTCAACAGAATTCATTCTTTATGATTAAAAATTAATAAATTTCATAGTCCTATGAGTAAATTAGAGTTATGTACGATATAAATGAGAAGACTTGTCACCAATGATATGATAATTTGACTATGATAAAAATGACTAAATAAATAACTTTTAACTAGATGATTACTAAGCAATCTAATACTGCATGCTCTATTGTATGTTGGACGTGGATATAGGATATGAACAGGCGGTGGCTCCTCGATTTCGTCAAAATGACTTGGATCGAAGTGCAAATCAAATTCATCAATCTCATCGTCACCATAGAGTAGTGAGGATGACATCCATAGTAAATTACTTAATTATTTACAATACAAAATGATATAAGAGAATAATGTATAGATATATATTCCAAAAATATAGCAGCATTTGGAAGAGAAAATTATCAATTTTAGTAAAATTAATGGAAATATAATGGATAGGATTTATGGTATAATTAAAAATAATGTCAAACTTACGAGCATTGTTCAATATTCATGGAACTAATAGTCTTTTCGCCCAATCTAATTGGACCACCTGCAATAGGCTCTACAACATGTATACATCCTATAAATCCTTGTGTATGACGATCGCCTGTAAATCTTCTCATGTCTGGTGCACCACCAAGGAAGATATGTCCTGGCAATTCCATTTCTTTCTTAAGTGTCGGTCTTGTCTCGCCATATTCTGTCAATCCGTCAAGTTCAAGACTAGCTTGATTGCCTGTTCTCTTTAATATAGCAATATGTCTAACATTTTGGTCAACACGTGTACCATGATGACGAATGAATGACTCCTCGCCGTCCAATCGGAATGCAAATTCTAAGATTCCATCATTTACAGCAAGTGAGAGGAAGTCCTCACCATTAAATGCATGTCCCTTGTTCTGTCCATACCATAAGAGTAATCCATTCGATTGTTTAGTTGAGAATAAAAGTGCAATTCCACTTGCAAGTTGTTTTGATGCATTTGCAATTGTATTTCTATCTAATTCGAGCCAACTGTTGCCTTTAAATGATGCTGATGTCTGAATCAGAACTGGGAATTGGCAGTGATCACCTGTATATCCTAATGTACAGTCACAACGATATTTATTGCCTGATAATTTTGAGCAAATTGCACCATTTTCACATGGTTCTCTTGCTAAGCAAATATCTTCTTCAATATCGCATCGTCTGCCTGTATATCCTGGTCTGCAGATCATCGGTGGTGGTTCATTGCTTGTTGTTTCGGGATATTCGCCGGACTATGGATGATTTTTGTGATTAGATTTTTGGAAAGGAATGAATATTCAATAAATGTACTTACACCTTCATCATCCTCAATTGGAAGTAATGGCTGATGTCCACAGTTTTGTACATTTGCTGAATCACGTAAGTCGGAGATCATGTCAATTGATTTGCCGGCAATCTCAAGCTGAAATTCAAAATATTCATAAAGAATCGATTCCAACAGACTAATGTGTCTTCAACTTACCCCAGCAACACATCCCTCGAAGCCCTTTGTAACTCCAACACCACGGTTGAGTACGATTCTCTTGTCATATCCACCAACATAAAGGTTCGTCTTCAAGTACAATGTTTGTGCACGTCCAGCTGATCGTGGCTCATTAATTTGTGGCTCATTGTCAACTTGGAGATATCCAAGACCAGCTCTTGATCTACCAACTGAGATGTCCATCCATTCGTGTACTTTAACTGGATTGATTGATCGAATAATGACTGGAAGTACTTTGCCGCCAACAATATAACGGAATTCAATGTGTTTGTCCTTCAAGACAACAGCAAGGAAGTCACCGTAAGCCTTATCTGATTCACCAGCATAAAGGATGACACCATCTTGGTCTGATTCTGGACGAATCTTGAACTTGATGTTCTTCTTTCCTGTCAATTTGTCGTATGCTGCATAACTTCCATCTCTGAATGAAAGAATTCTGTCGTCGTAATGCTCAATGTATTCACATCTGTTTCCAGTTCTGTTCAATGGACAGAAACATTCAATTCCAACTTCTGTCTCACTACATCTTCCGATTCCGCAAACTCCCAATGAACATTGTGATCCAAGGACTTGGCAGTTACGTCCTGTATATCCATCTTGACAGACACATGTGTATCCATGATCAGTTTGTGTCTCTAAGCACACACCATCGTTCATACATGGCTCATCAGCACATGGCTCACAAGCTGTTGTTCCTTCAGCATAAATTACTTCTTGATTAATTTGGATGTCACGTTCATTCAAGACCAATCGGCTAATACATCCGACAAATCCTTCCTTAACTTCACTAGCTGATGGTACAATGTGATCAAAGTTGGCAACACCACCGATGAACAAATCTTCTTCAAGATTCAATCCTTGGAACTTCTGATTTGGTGGGAAAATGACTGGATGTTGATCATCAACAATCATCCATCCATTTGTACGTACACGATTAACCTTAATTGTATGCCATTCACCCAATGACAAAGGCTTTTCTGGTTTCAAGATTCCACGTTGATCACCAAATGCATAACGGAATTGTGGAACTCCGTCAACAAGTGAGAGTGAAATAAAGTCTCCAGCACCACGTTTCTGTCCATTATAAAGGATTAATCCATTTGGTCTTTCAGGTCTGAATGTGATTTCAAAGTTGAATTTTGAGTATGCCTGATCAAGTCTTGGGAATTTCATGTAACTTCTTGGTGATTGTGGGAAGAATGGAATTGCACCAGTAACAACCAATGTTGTTGGAATTTCAAGCAATTGTCCATTATGACGTGCATTACAGATATAAGTTCCAGCATCACTAGCTTGTACATTAATCAATTTTAAGATTTCAGAGTGTGTATCAACATCTGGTGGGAATGAGCCGTGTTGTTTTGTCCATGAGTATGTCGATGGTGATCGTTGTGAATCGCAACGAAGAACGACACTAGCACCAACTTCAGCATGTTCAACACGTGGTGTAATGTGCTTTGCTGGTGGTTCTTCGACGATAAGTTCGTATTCGCTAAGATAAGCTTGTCCTTCGTTTGTGAAGCAGATACAGTTGTATCTACCGCTGTTGTCGTTTTGAGCGTTTCTGATGATGAGTCTGTTGCCGTATTGCTGGATGTGGAATGAGATGGTAAGTTAGAATAGGAATTAAATCAATAAATAACAAGCCTCACCTCAAAGTTATAAGGAAGTGCCTCTCCATTCAATCCTTGCCATGTAACCTTAACATCCGGTCCAGCTGATGACTTACATTCAACTTCAGCAGATCCGCCAGGTTTCACATATGATCTTTGAGTTGATAGTGTCAAATGTGGAATTGCCGCTGTATTTTTTATATGATTTAGGATATTTCAATTGCCAAAATTTGCAATTTTTTGTTTAAATTAAAAGTAAAGGTAAGTAGACAGGATAGAGTGAGAAAGAGTAGAAGAAGGAAAGAGAAATAAAAGAGAAAAAAATATGTTAAAAAGCTGTAATAATTGAGGGATTTATAAAAAAAACATAAAAATTTGATCAACATGAGGTAATTTGGATTGAATTTTGAAATAAAGCCAAGAGGAAATTACTTCATGTTTGTGGTAAAAATATATATTTTCAAAAATTGACAGTTGGAATTGAATGGTTGAATTTGGAAGGTTGAAAGAAGGTAAAGTTGGGAGATCATTGGACTTTGAAACGATGAAGTCAGGGGGGTAGATTGATAAAAATTCATTAATTTATGTCCCTCACAGCAATAAAGTTAAAAGGGATATTTTGAAGGTTTTGAGGTGTCACCGCTGTGATCCCGAACAGCAAAATGTGGCAAATTTAAAATTTCATCGTAAAAATGGGCCGGAATCACCCTAGCAGACAAAAAGATTCTATTAGGTACCGTAGTGGTCATTTTGTATCATGACAGCAAACTTTTTGCCTGTTAAGGTCAGTCATTAAATACCAGAGCTCAAAGTCGACTTGAATTTTGTATGGAGTTGAGTCGATTTGAGTCAACTTGAGTTCATACAAAATCCGAGTCGACTTCGAACTCTGTTAAATAGACGTCAAGGAGCCCTCAAGGCATGCCAATAACACAGTGACATAGCGATGTTCAAGCGACTACAATGTGCTGCTAGAGGATTTAATTGAAAAAATTTAGGGTTTCATCAATAATCACAGGTCTGCAGAAAAAGAACTCAGGCCTACAGCATTGGATGAAATATGAGTCTCAGTCCAAAACCACAGGATTGTGAATCTATAATGCAGGCCTGCGGTTATTAGCTGAACCCAAAATTTATAATTTTGATTGAATTTCATTGAAAATTCCAAAAAAAATTTAAAAAAAAAAAACTTAAACTTGAAATTTAAACTAAACTTAATGAAATTTCAGAATTTTAAACTAAGTTTAATGAAATTTTGACTAAATTCAATGAAATATGAATCTTAACAGATGCAACTAGCCTCAAATCCTTCAAAATAATCTCAATTTCAATCCTTCAACCATTCAATCCCCTCATGTCCGTCAAAAACAATCGAAAAAAAAATATATAATAATTTTGAAACTTATAATAATATTTTTATATCTTTTAAAACATTAAACATTTAAAAATTTCTTTTTTTTTATCTATTTATATATGACAACTTTTATAGCGACATTTAATTCCTTCACCATTTATATTTAAAAACATTTCAATTTGCGATTTTTGTTTTATTTACAAAATGATTTTTAAGATGGTTTTTTAGTTTTTCATTTTTAAATATTTTTTATTTCTTTTTTTATGATGATTTAAAAGTATTTTAAGATGAATGCGAAAGTTTTTTATGCATTTTAGTGCACTTTTTAGAATATTTCAAGCGATTCTGCATTTGGCATAATTTTGATGCAAATTTTGATATTTTTGGGGAGTTTTTGTTGAGATTTTTTGGAATTTAGAGTTTGAACTTGTTGAGATGATTTTGAAAAATTTGAAAAATTAACGGAAAAATTTCAAATTTATTTTTAATTAATTTTAATAAAATTCCAAATTTTTCTCAATCAAATCAAGTCCAAATCTACCAAATTCAACTCAAAAATCCAACAAAATTCCCAAATTTTTTCAACAATCATTTCAAATAGGTAGCAAAATAGAGAATAGTGTATAGAGATAGAAAAATAATGCTCACAAAATGCAAAAGATAGAAGGTAAGTTTCACCCATGAACCATTACGATTTCAGGTGTGACAAAGCAATGATGATGAAAGTGCGAATAAGGATATACAAATTTATGATAATAAAAGTACGAAAAAGAACAAAAAAATAGGATATGAAAAAAATATTTCATCAGTTGCAGATAGATTTTATATTTTTTTTGACAAAACATTTACACACATAAAGCACATTTAAGTATGGAAATTATTTAGTGACGATTTTTGGATTTCAGATTTTTTTGGAGTTTGTTTCTGAATTTTAATTTTTGAAGTAAGTGAAGTAAAGTTCAATGAATAAATTTTTCAGTTACTGAATGATATTAATCAAGAATTCAAAGAATCACGACTTCAATTTTCGGATGAATTTATAATTTTTCTTAAAATTTGCCATTAAATTTACTAAAAAATTCAAAAAATCTTTGAAAATTTAATTCTGTGAACAAATTTGTAAGAAGTTCGAGACGTTTTCCATAAAAATCTTTGAAAATTGAAAAGTTTTCCCATCCGAAAATTCCATGAATTGCTTATCAGCCGGTCACAGAACCGATGTTACACTAACTCCGGAGTATTACAGAGTTAAGTCAGCCATGGACCGAATTTTGGACCAATTCTACGTCGTATGGTTTAAAAGTGATTTTTGGATGAGGATTCGCCGATCTCATAAAATTGTATAATTTGGTAATTTTCGGATACCGAAATTTTGCAGCTTTTTACAATTTTCAGAAGATTGACTGAGAATTGGTTTATCTTGGGTTTTCCTAAGCCATTTGGCTACTGGATGAAGGTTGTTGATGGTAAGTTGATGGAAACATTGTTTCACTAGAGCAGTCAACGATTTAGCCAGATTTAGACGACAACTGAGAAAGGCTATAGTTCACAGCTGATCTGTATGGTCAGCGAAGTTGGCTACTGAACAGCTTCATCTTATTCTTCAGCATTCAAATTTATTTCATTGAACTTTTTCAACCAGACAAAATGATTCCTTTGACTAACTGAACTAAGTATGAATACAAATATATCTCACGACTACCACGATAAGCACATATAAAAGTTTTGTTAATTACAGGAAATTTGTAAATTTATTTTTTCCCATACAAAACTTTAGAACAACACTTAAAGCGAAACTATCACTATTTGTCAACAACTAACTACAACATTTATTAAAGCCATATCCCATTAACATCCTAGTCTTGCAAATAGTTTAAGCAATGATTTTATAAAAAAAATAATTAAATTTTGTACCAATTTGAGCTAACTTTTTTTGTTTTTTAATAATAATTTAAAATTCACCAATTTTTGTTGACTTTTTTTTGTGGCAAAATTATTTGCTAGACATTATTTTACATTGCCATGTAATCTATTCATCTAAATGTGAAAATTTTTTGAATATAATTTCTGAATAATAATAAAATTATGACAACTGTTTTTGGAGATACAACACTAAATAATAATAATAAAAAAACATAAAAAAATTATAAAAATTAATGAAGTTTTGTGGCGATTTTTTACAATTTTTTTTTTTCATATTTAAATTAAAAAAAAGATTTTTTAAAAAAAATTAAAAGCTGTAAAGAACAAACCAATAAAACTGGCTGGCGATAATCTCTGTCCTACGACTGTGACATCATTGTTCATGGTATGAAGTGTCCGCTTCAAATGGATACAGTCATTAGTTGTGTTCCATTTGTTCATGCATTTTTTAACACCGTTGCATATATTTGGAGATCGCACACAATTTGGTATTGTTCGACAACGAATGTATATCGGCGTACACACATATTGTATTATGTCACGGTAACCTTTCAATTTTATAGTTTTAAAATTTATTTTTTCAATACTTTTTTTTTTATATGGAAAAATTTGTCATTAAAATAAATTTAATTTTTTTGTGTAAATTTGAATATGTATCATAGATAATAATTGTGTGAATTTTGGATTGTTGTGTAATTGTGTAAATAATGTGAAAACAATACAAAGGTTTTTTTAAAAAATTTTGCTCAATTATTGGCCCAAAAAAATGAAAATTGGAAACTTTTTTTTTATTTTTGTTAATTAAATTAATTAATTGAAAGTTAAATTATTTTAATTTGTCAACAACAGTTGGTAAGCGTTTTTTTTTATATATTTAATTTTTTTAATCAGTGACAACATCAATTGCATGTGTGTACTGCGTGAAATGGACAATTATTGATGTTGAAGTGAGAATATTTTTTGGTTTAAATGAGGAATTTTAATTGATTTTATTTATTTTTATTGCTTGTTGGAATTGGAATTATTGAAAATTATTGATATGTGAGGTGCTTTTTGAAATTTATTGGGAAGATGATGTTGATTTTCATGACGAGTGTAATTGTAAGGATATGGAAACAACTTAAGGGTCTCTCATTTATTATTTTGGCTGCTTAGGGGTTAGCTGAGTGTTTATGAATTTGTAACAGCTAAAAATAGAAAAATTACGGGTTTGAGCTTTGTAACGAAGGAGAGGAGGCTTTTACTGGAATCTAGGCAATGAAAAAGTCGTGAAGAAAATCTATTTGACTTAGACAAATGCATACTGTGCAGATGAATTCCAAAAGGATATTTTAATCAAATTTTTCAATTTGCTTAAGGTTTTTGTGAGACTAAATCAATAGACATTAAATTTTAAAGGTCTCAAGAAATTATGGCAACACCTTTAACCCTAAGATCCACTTTTTTCGAATTTCATTCAAAAATAGCTCCAAACTTTAAGCAAAACTGATGAAATTTCAAATAAATAATAAAAATCAATTAAAGTAAGCATTAATTGAAGGGATCTACTCCAAGTTGTTCCAAATTGAGTCGACAAAAGTAGCACAAGCCTTATACTGGACTTTAACTAGCTTTATCATATTTTATCTAAATAAATTTGCTTAAATCAGAATAATTCTGACTCTTCAAGTCACAATGGTCAAGCTTCGACCCAATTTTGACTTTTCAAGCCATAAAATTCAATATGCAATAGTCAAGCGCTGATCCAATTCTGCCTTTAATTCTTTGTTAATAGATTAAAAATTCAATTCCTCGTTCCTTAAACTTCAAAATTCCTCCCAAAAGACACCCAATCTAATCCACATGATTAACCTTGCCTGCATTAATGCTCAATCATTAACTTTCTCACCTCTAACCCTCATTAACATTATTTCTCATTAAATTAAACATTCTCACTACAAATATCATCAATTGGAAATCGACCGTAAGTGAATTTGGCATGTGACAACATATAAAATATTAATTTTTTGTGTGAAATTGTGTGTGAGGTGCAACAAATTGGTCATGTGCTGAATATTTTATTATATGCATTTATAACACTCAATTACATCAAAATAAATAGGTACTTATGAATAAATTATTTTTTTTTGATCGTTTTTTGGTGAATTGTGAGAGAAAAAAAAAATCAACACAAAGTGAATATTTTTAGTCATTTTCTGTTTTGCATTTGTGCTTAATTCACGCATGCATTTGAATTATGTGTGTGTAAATATTTGCAATTGTGTAAGAACATATCGATGTGAATGGTCAAGGGAAAAAAGAGGTGAAAACAAAACAAAATTTTCGAGGAAAAAAGAATCAAAAAAAGTCTTTTTTTGATCAAAAAGCAGGAAAAAATGAACATTTTTATGTTAAAATAGTTTGTGTTACTTATAAAATATGATTAATAACTTTTTTTGGTACAAAATACGTATGTAGACAGCAATGATAAGAATTCAAATTAAATGCTTTGCAATTTGGCAATGTTGAAAGTTTTAAGCATGTTAATTTTGACTAATAGTAACCCAACTCCTTGTAAGTATGTCTAATGATTCTTGAAAGATGAAAATTTAGGTTAAATTTGTCACAATTTAGGAAAATTTGAATTTTTTTTGTCAAAATTCATCCTAAATTTGAAATTTTTTTAACAAATTTGTCAAAATTGAATCAATTTTGCAGAGTTGCGAAGGCCGATGTCGGCGGCCGAGAGAATCGGCCAGTCGTTCGCCGTTTTTATCGGCCATCGTTTTTTATCGCTCGCCGTTTTTTATCGGCCGCCATTTTGAAAAAATAATCGGCCCGCCGTTTTTATCGCTCGCCGTTTTTATCGGCCGCCGTTTTTTATCGGCCGCCGTTTTGAAAAAATAAACGGCCCGCCATTTTTATCGCTCGCCGTTTTGAAAAAATAAACGGCCCGCCATTTTTATCGCTCGCCGTTTTGAAAAAATAAACGGCCGCCATTTTTATCGGCCGCCGTTTTTTATTGACTAACGTTTTTTAAAAATTACAAAAGTCCTCGTGTTATTGATCGAGCGACTTAAACGCATTTTTATCCCAGCAATCAGTAATTGATTAATAAGTTACTTTAAAATCTACAAAACGAGATTCAGTAGGATCAAAGTCACTTCCTAACTCACAAAACGAGATCCAGTAAAATCCAGTTCACTTTCCGGTCCACAAAACGAGATTCAGTAGGATCCAGGTCACTTCCAATTCTTAAAAACAAGATCCTGTAGGAATCAGATCACTTCCAGACTTAAAATATAAGATCCAGTAGGATCCAGTTTACTTTCAAACCTAAAACCAAGATCCAGTAGGATCCATATAACATCCAGACCCTTAAAAACATGATCCAGTAGGATCCAGTACACTTTCAGACCTAAATAACAAGATCCAGTAAGATTTAAGTCATTTCAAACTTTGATTGTAAACTGTAAAAACATCGAAAACATTGAAAAACACTGAAAAACAATGAAAATTCGTGTTATTGTTTTTGTTTGTTGTTGTTTATGAAAATGAAAAATTGTTAATTATAGCATATATGCGTTGATTTGAAACTTTTAAACGCCGTTTTTTATCGGCCGCCGTTTTGAAAAAAATAAACGGCCCGCCGTTTTTATCGTTCGCCGTTTTTATCGGCCGTCGTTTTTTATCGGCCGCCATTTTGAAAAAATAAACGGCTCACCGTTTTTATCGCTCGCCGTTTTTATCGGCCGCCGTTTTTTATCGGCCGCCGTTTTAAAAAAACAATCGGCCCGACGTTTTTATCGCTCGCCGTTTTTGGCCGGCCGATAAAATCAGGCCGTTTCGCAACTCTGCAATTTTGTTAAAAATTTGTAAAATTTGATCAAAAATTCAAACAAATTTGTCTAAATTTTACCAAATTGATTCGAAATTTGTTCGAAAAGTGATAAAAATTTTAACAAATTTTCCAAAATTCAGTCAAATTTGTTAAAAACTAAGTCAAAAATTGTCAAATTTACAAAAATTTTAATCAAAAATTGAATTCCAGTAAAATTTCCCCAAATTCATTCAAAATTTCCTAAATTTAACCCCAAAATTTTCATCAATCAAGAAAATAATTCCTGAATATTGTACACAACTCTACACTTAATAATATTATATATAACAAACCATAGCTTAATCCCAACTCTGTGTCTAATTAGTGTATAGTTTTTATATCTACTCGAGAGGAACTGTCTTCTGGTGTTTCTCATTTGCGCAATGTTTTGTTTGTGTGCAAAATTTTACTTGCTGTTTAGATTATGTTATAAATAAGAAGAATTGAAGTTGATGAGAGGATATTTTGAAAGGAACGATGTTGATTTATATATTAGATTAAAATTTCCAATTCGGAGCCTTTTTCATCAGTGTCGCTCGGAATTGTTCAAGTCAACTAAGAGCTATTATTAAAAATTTCGACTCTGGTCGACTTTAAGCTCTGGTTTTGGAGGTGAAAAGCATTATGACTAACTAAAGGACTGTCTAGATCAGTATTTGTCTATTGAAATTTGTCTATTGGTTACAGTCGTACAAATTAAACACCGGCAGTGACAGTCCTACTGTATCATATAATGTTGACCACTAAAATAACAATAAGTCTTTAAGTCTACTAAGTTTGACGATATAACATTATATGGTCACAAGTTGGTTTCTAATTCTTGAATGACTAGGTCTATGACTGTTTGAATTTTGTAAAAAGAGCTTCTAGGCACTCAAAAGTACCTTTGAAACTTGATTCTTAAGGTCAATTTGGCTTGTCTAGCTTCAAGATCCAGATAGTCGTTAATCAATTTTATAATGAGTTTTTGGATCATGTTAAAGGTTTAGCTCCCTGTCTCGAATTATTAAAATTTACAAAAATTTAAAAATAGCCAAAAAATCCAAATTCTGACTAGAAACCTATTTTGATTTGAGTAAAATTACGTTAAAACTAGATATCATCAGCTGTTCATTTAGTCAATCTATCAATTCATTTTCCTATGGGTGGTCATGAAATTGATCTGTACGACCAGACAAGTAAATTAATAAGCAACAATTTATTTCATTCCTTCCCAAAAATTCCTCTCATTTCCCCCTTCAATCTTCATATTTTTATTACTACATCTCCACAATTAATACCATCTTTTTCATTATTTTCGTATCAATTGATGTCTACAAATATATATATAATTATGTGATGTGTGTTTGCATGCAAATAAAAAATTAAAATAGGAATCGAAAATAAAAACTCATAAAAAAATAACAACAAAAGTCCTTCATTTTTTTTGAAAATTAAAAGGCAGAAAGCAACAAAAGTCTTTTTTTTATTATGTAATTAAACAAATAATAATTATATTTATGGTGCACATGTGAGCTTTATAATAAGGATTATTATTATTAAGCAAAAAAAGATATTCATTTTTTTTTTGTTATTATTATTATCATTACTGGGTAATTAGGTAAGTAAAAAGGGGGAAAATATACAATTTTTTTAATTAAAATTGTTGTCTGATTCTTAAATCTGATTATTCTTTCAATTTGAATTACACAAAAAAACTAAATCACAGACAAAAATTTTAGGAAAATAAAGGTGAATTAGTGATTTATTTTGTGCATTTTTTCAATCAATATTTTTAATATTCGTGAAAGTTAGGAATTTTTTAATTTTTTTGAGATAAAAAATAATTATTTTTTAGTAGAAAATTTTAGTTAAAAAAAGGGAAAAAAATTTACTGCAAAAATATTTACAAAGAATTTTGCAATTAATTTGGTGATAAAAATCGCATTAATATTCAACTTTTTTTAAAATTAATAAAATTAGTTCTGATTTTTTACTTATTTTTTTGGAAGGCAGTGAATTATTTGTTAGGTTTCTACTTCTTGGCAGTTAATTCATCAATTTGTAATTTTTTTTTTTATTTTTAATTCATCAATTTTTAGAGTATTTCAGATTTTTTTATTTTTTTGTTTATGTCTTGTTAATTAAAAAAAAATTATTTATCTCTTTAATATCTTCTTCGTCGCCTATGAGAATGATTATTACTATGATTCTGACGACGACGACGATACTCACGCTTAATGACAAGATCCACGTAGTTTTGTGTCACTCTACCATCTTCTGTGTAGATCTTACAGATGTAACGACCACCGTCATCGTAACGGGTGTTGTAGAGAATCAATATATTGTCACGATTTTCGGCAAGTGGTGGCAATTCAGCGTCTTCTTTCTCCCATTCGTACTGTTTATGGAGAAATTAATTAAGAAATTTTATTAGAATTTATGCATCAATTTAAGGACAACAGATCAACTGTGGACCAAAATATTCATTTTTGACATCAAAATTAAGAAGCTATAAAAAGAAATCAAAACAATTGAAATTTACTCTGATATTTCCACGCAATGCACCGTCATCTGAACATGTCAATGTCACTTGATCTCCTTCATAGCCCTCCTTTGTGCGTCCATAATTTTCTGGGTATTGTGGATTGTTTGGTGGTGAATTGTCTGGAATTTTGGGCAAATTTGTTATATATTTGTTCAAATTACCTTCCAGTTAGGGACTAATGAATGTTGGTGCTGAGTTCTATTGTTACTCAGAGTTCAAAGTGTACTCAGGAGCGTATCCACTACCTTTTTGTATGGAATCGAAATATAAACCCTAAAAAATCCCTAAATCCAGCACATCATAACACTTCTCCTTCCCAAAAAATCTCAGACTGCGCTCCTGAATTGTCTCAATTAAATAAGACCTTTAGTACTGAATGCTAGGAGCTCTAGTACTTAAGAACCCTTCAAATCTCTCAAGAAACTATAGAAGCAGCACCAACAATCAAAAATCCCAACTTCCAGTCCATCCCAATCACTTACGATCAACAATAACTTCGGCGACCTTTGTAGTGTTTCCATAAACATTTGATGCAGTACAGACATATCTGCCTTCATCAGCTGGTGCAATCTTATTGAATCTTAAGTAGTTTCCACTGACTTGAACGGATCTGAAAAAATTACAAAATCAAATGTATATCTTGGATTTGTTTGGAGTTTTCCTGGAGATTGTTTAAAGCAAGGGTGCAGAACTGATCATATTTATCGAAATAATTAAGGAATAATCAGTTCCGTACTTAACATCTCTCGTAGAGTCACCTATTGTTAACTCAGAAGGCATACGACGTATAAGTGTCCAAAAGTCCGACACATGCTAGCATGACTCTGGTCCCAGGCCAGATACAATGAAATCCAGCTTCAAGACAGAGTCAAGTCAGCCAGTCGGATTTACGGCTTTTTCTATGCCATATGCTTTCCGGGAAGACAACAATCCTGAATTGATAAGCAACACTCAAATAATGAGCAGCAACCCATCAATTAACACTCAAAAGATACTCTAAATCAGAGTTGGCAGGACTTTGGAGTTCGGACTCCAAAAGCCCAAAAAGTCCGGAATTAAAAACCATCCCTAAACCCACAAAAATTCCATTTATACTTACGGTGACAATCTAGCTCCACCATCGCCATGCCAGTACACTCTAATTGGTCCATCACCAGTTGCATTACAATAAATCATAACATCATCACCAGATCTAACTGTAATTGGCATTGGTGGATTAAAAGCAATCTTTGGTGGTCCACCAACAACAACAAGTTGTGCCAATAAAAGTGTAACTGGACGACGATAATTATCATAAATGAAGCACTCATATTTGCCAGTTGCATCATATCCAACATTTTCAATAATCAATTGACCGCCATAAATTCTAGCACCATGTGGCAAGCTTTCACCATCAGCACGTCTCCATTCAGTTCTTACATTGCGTCCTTCTTCTCGGCAATTAAATTCAGCTCTTTCACCGATATGAACTGTAAATGGTGGCTGTGAGACAGGTTGTGTTGGTTGAATTGGTGTTTCAACTGGATCTCTTGGTGGATAATTCATTGTTGGTCGTGGTCTCTCTGTCGATAATTGAGGATAACGTTCGTGATCTGGAATTTCGTTATTTATTTCATCTTGATCATAAATACCTAAAAAAAGGAATTGAGGTTGTTGGTTAAGACTTGAGGTCAATTTATGAGAGAGAATTTTGAGCCAGAGATGGACACTTTCGAGGATCCACATTGAAAGGTTGTGGCAACGACCCTAATAATCCAGTATCAAGATTCATAAATTATTAGGTACCGACCCCTTCATGTCCATCCCTTGCCATTTAGAATATAGTGAAATGAAAAAGAAAAAGCTAATTTTGATATAGTGAAGAATTGCCAAATCCAAAAGAAAGAATAAAGACTGATCATACCGGCATCACCTCTTTTAACAGCAACATTAACTTGGATATATCTAACATCCTGTCCTGCATCATTAACAGCGATACATTCATACAATCCAGCTTGTGAACGTTGAATATTATAATGTGATACTGATGCTTCGCCTTGATCGCGATGGATCTCTGATGTTCTTACTTCCATACGTGGAGTTCCATCTGGTGTCTTGATAGTGACTGTTGGTGTTGGGACACCAGTTGCAATACAATTGAATTTCAATTCATCACCTTCGGTGAGGTCAAAGCTTTGGATGTCTGGATATAATTTAATTGATGGCTGTTGTTGGACTTCCAATGTTGTGGACAATGAAGTCTCTCCGGCCATATTTGATGCACGACATTCG
This sequence comes from Chironomus tepperi, assembly GCF_022539635.2. NCBI lineage: Eukaryota > Metazoa > Arthropoda > Insecta > Diptera > Chironomidae > Chironomus > Chironomus tepperi. Next base: position 1,917,252 of record NW_027226195.1, on the reverse strand, counting down.
TAAATTCCTGCATCTTCCAACTTGGCATCTCTCAATGTAATGACGCCTGGATAGTCTTCTGTGATTCTTGATGACAATCTTTGTCCATCACGACGTACCCATGTGACTGTTGGATGTGGTGATCCTGAAAGTGTTCTACAGCTTAAACGTGTTGATTCACCAACTCGAAGTTTCTGTGATTCCTTGGGGAAGAGCTCAATGACTGGTGGCTCACGACCTGAAAATAATTTTGTAATTTTAGCTTCAAATTCTACAAATTTTATGGATAAGCATTAAGTAATCATAAAAAAATGAATAAGCAGCATCTAGATCAATTTACCCTTTGACTTATCCGTAGCTTGTAAGATATAATTTTGAAGTTATTAATAACCATAACAGACACAGACACAATTCATTTAATTACACTAATAAGTAAGACTATCAACTTACGTTCAACATCGATAACTGTTGCAACTTGATCACTTCCAGCATTATTTGTTGCCAAACAGACATAAACACCGCTGTTCTCAACATTGATGTTCAAGATTCTCAATACATTGCCAGTTTGTCTTGCATTTGATCCGAGATGTCCTCCGCTCTGTGAATTAAATGGTAATAAGCAGAGATCAATAGAATAATGAGAAGCTCACCATTGACCATGTGACTGTTGGGTATGGAGTTCCAGTTGTGTCACAAGTAATTTCAAAATCTGTTCCTTGGATGACTGTGTATCTTTGTTCGAGTGGCTTGATCTTTGGTTGTACTCTGAAATTAAGAAAATTAAGTAGTTCCAACTCTAGTCTAATTCCAACGACAATTTTAAGGATTTAACATTCAACTTACTCATCTCTTCTTGGAACAATTGAAACATCAGCATATGATTGACGTGAAACACCGTTAGGGAATCGAACTGAGCAAATATATCTGCCTGAATCATCAACTGTTGTGTATTGAATTGTCAATTCCTCTCCGCTAACATAAACATTTCTTGGAAGTTGAACTGAGCCTGTCTTTGACCATGAAACGGTTCCGCGTGGACTTGAACTACAGTATAACTTGACTTCACGCCCTGGTTCGCCTGTATATTCTGATGGCTCAACATTGACTTCTTCTCTTGCTGGTGGACGTGCAGCTTGTTCACGGACATAAATTGGAATTGTAATTTCAGATTCGCCGACATTATTTTGTCCAACACATTGGTATGTACCCTCATCTGATTTACGTAATGAATTGAACCTCAAATATCCTTCACGTTGAACAATGTCAGTTGAAAGATATCCATCAAGACGTCTCCATTCAACTCTTGGTTGTGGATATCCAGAAACTGAGCAACGAATTTCAGCTGGTGTAAATTCTTCTTGATTGATGACACGTGGCTCAACGATAACCTGTGGAGCTCTTGGATATTCCTCTGTTGAAGGATTTTCTATATAAATAATTTATGAATTTAATTAATTTAAAATATTTTAATTTACTCATTGTCATTTTTTCAATGAACTCCTTTGTGAAGGCTTGTAAATGTTAAAAATGTTAAAATTTGTTAGTTTTTTGACCTAGTTTGAACTTTCATTTAGTAAGTAAGCAGCATAATAATAAAGAACATTACATTTTATAAGGAACAAGAGTTTTACAAAATGAAATTGTTTAGTAATGCCAATGAAGTTTGTCATATTCTGGTATTAAAGAACATTTCCGAGAATATTTCGGATATAAGTACTTTTTTGGATTAACATACCCTAACAGGCAATGATCATGATCACTAGTTTGTGATTGTAATGTGATTGCAATCACAAAGTGTTTTTTCATGATCACAGCTTGTGATCGCAATCATTATCGTATCTGATCGTGATCGCTCTGAAAAAATTTTATCATCACCGTATCATAATCACTGAACATAATCACTGAGCGTAATCAGATGTCATCTGAGTACGATCACTCCAAAAATATCTGAGCATGTTCACTGATCGTGATCAATGAGTGCAATCAGATGTGACCTTATCATAATCACTACTGGAAATTATTATTTTCAAATTATCATAATCACTGATTGTAATCAATGAGCGTGGTATGTGATCATGTTCACTGATTGTAATTAGTGAGCGTAATCAGAGCATAATCACTTCCAAAACTTTTCGAAATTTTTCAAAGTCATATGACCATGTTCACTGATTGTAATCAATGAACATAATCAAATGTGTTCTGAGCATGATCACTTCAATCAGGGGGAAGATTACTTGGCGTGAAACGTATACGATGATTTTAATTTGTGGAAGCGACATTGACCTTACTGAATCTTGGTTTTAGTTCGTGGAAGTGACTTTGACCTTACTGGATCTTGGTATTTGATCGTAAAAGCAACTTAGACTTTACTGGATCTTGATTTTAGTTCGTGAAAGTGATTTTACCTTACTGGATCTTGTTATTTAATCGGGAAAGTAACTTTTACCTTACTGGATTATCCAATAAGGTCAAATTCACTTCCACGAACTAAAATCTAGATCCAGTAAGGTAAAAGTTACTTTCTCAATCAAATAACATGATCCAGTAAGGTCATGCAAGATCCAGAAAGATTTAAGTCATTTTCAAGGAATTATCTTAAAAAAAAACTTGGAAAAATGTGATTTTTTGCAAAGATTTTCGCAAGATTTTCATTAGGATGAAAAACGATTGAAATTTTATTTTTGATATCGATTTTACTCTGTTTGGATAAAAACCCTTCAAAAAGAGATTTTTCGCCTTAATTTTTAAAAGTTAAATTGAAAACCTTGTAAAATGTAAGGTTTTGAATAATTTTTTCTCAAATTATAATGAAAAACTCGGGAAAATTTAATTTTCATCTTCAATTTTTGTTTATCAGATTGAATAATGATTTATAACGAATCACCAGTTTTAATTTCTAAGTATATGTATGCACATTCAGAACTCAAAATTTAGGACGTCATAACAAAAAGTAAAAAAGCAATGAACTATTAAAACCGTTAGTATAAAGCACATAATATTTCCTTTATTTATACAGGACAAAAGACTTCAAAGGACAATTTCACAAGAAAAATGTAATGTTCTATTGATCAGTAGCCTTAGTAGCTGATATGAAATAGCATAATTTACGCTAAAATTGAGAGATATTTGCATATAGTCACTTATTTGCATGCTCATTGCCTGTTAGGGATAGCTAGTCCTGTGGGTCGTTTGGATATCACAATTGACGTAAATTTTGATTCTGAAGCTTTCTTCGACTTCAGTCTTAGTATTTCATACCAGAGCTTGGAGTCGACTCGAATTTCATATTCAAAGTGGTCTTCCTAGACTGTATGTCTAGTCATAAACTTGATAATTTGTCAAAAGTTCAATAAACTTTAAGTCGACAAATCAGATTTTGCATACGATTAAGAGACCTGACAAAGAGCTTCAGAACTCAAAATTTAGGACGTCATAAGGCAACGACCCGTTAGTATAAAGCACATAATATTTCCTTTATTTATACAGGACAAAAGACTTCAAAGGACAATTTCACAAGAAAAATGTAATGTTCTATTGATCGATAAACTTAGCAGCTGATATAAAATAGCAGAATTTAGGCTAGGATTGATGGATATTTGCATATAATCACTTATTTGCTTAACAGTACCAACGATCCATAACAGCATGATTTAGTCGACAGCACGATTAAGAGACCAACACTTGACGTTAAGACGTCTCGAGAGATCTTAGTCACCAGGACGCCCTTACGTCGCATTGACGTTAAGACGTGAGTGTGCCTTCATTTCATCCAACTTTTACAATCAAAAATGAACTTTGCTGCATCATTCTGAACAGGAATTTTGGCAATTTTAAAGACTATATGCAATTTATCCATCAATCCTGTCTTAAACTTTGCTTTTTATTACCATTTGATTTATATCAGCCATCCAAGACTACCAAATTCTTAATTAATGAATCATTTAATGAACATAAAAATGAACTCACCACCAACAGTAAGTGTAACATTGTCACGAACAATTTCATGGCCAACTTGAGCTTGACAGATGTACACACCACTATCATCTTCTTGTGCATCTTGAATATAAAGTGATCCTTGATCGATTCTTGTACGTTCTGAGAGTGTTCCATCATATTTGTACCAACGAATGTTGAGTGGTTTCTGTGGATCAATTGAATTTTGGTCTTTTTGAGAACCAAGACATTAAGGAAGTCGCAATACTTACGTTATTAACAAGGAGATGAGCATTACAGTTGAATTCAACAATTTCACCAATTTCAACAATCTTTATTCTTGGTGATGTGATGATGACCTCAATTGATGGTGGTGCGAGTGCTGGTCTTGATGTTGTTGTTGTTGGTTGGAATCCTAGATTATTGAGGAATTTTGAATTATTTTTGAGGTTATGATTTAAATTGAGAATATTTTAGATATAGATTTGAAGTAAACTTTACCCAAAAAATTTGTTAGTGAAAAGAAGCTTAAATTAAATGATTTTTGATTAAATGATATCTACGGGTAATTTTATAAAGGATATTTATAGCTACACACAAAATAAACAATAATTTTTTTATATAATTTTATATTTTACGGAATTTAAGGGTAGAAATTACATACAGAATTTTTTTAGTACATACGAAGTACACGAGTGTTATTGGCAAAAGACCCTAAGTGCTGCATAAATAATTATGTAAATTATATTTTTTTACATAAATAAATAATTTGTGCAATTTTATAATAATTTTTGTGCATATATATACAATTTTACATATAAAAATTGTGCACATAATTCGACTTACTACACTATCACAATCAATTTCCTTTCATTTTTATATTTCTATGCTAAAATAATTTTTTTATACCAACATTTCCAGACATATTTTATATTTATATTGTTTGATGTCGAAACTGATTGAAAAGTATACGAGGGAATTGGTTTATATATTATATATATTTATAATGTAGTTGAAAGATAAAAACAGACATTACGAGTATTTTACGAGTACAAGGTGAATAATATATAGGGTAAAAAAATAATACACTAGGTATATATTTTATAATAATTTGAAAAACGATACACAAAAGTTACTACAAAAAGCTTGAGATAGATGGGGAAGGGGTTGATTTTTTGGTGATGTAGAGGAGGATCGTGACATACGAGCATATGCATAATGAGCTTTTTACGGCAACAATTAGTATGCTCACTAGTTATCGTAAAAAGCTCACAGTGCAGATGATCGTGTGATTGGCCGAGAATCTTGATATAAGGTGTCGGTTTGATTAGGAGTTTTAGTTAGAAATTCAAGTCAAAAAAAACTTTTTTAAGGATATTTCTCAAAAATGAGTGTTATTTATGTCTATGTCCACAAAATTAATAGAATTGACCACTTCTTGTAGATCAGAGAGGATTCAAGAATGGATGTTATTCCAAAAAGCACAAATGGAAAGATTTTGTCGTCAGGGCAAAATCAGGATCATGTAAAGCATGATTTATTCACAAAGCGGGTATCATATTGGCTGAACATTGATCATATGCCACATTACTAGCCTTTCTTGAGGTCGACTGTCAGCCAGATTAAATCCAAACATGAGACATATTCTGAGCAGTGACAAAGTTTGAATTTTTTGATAAGTTTTAGATTTTTTTGTCTCGAAAACCTTAGGAAATTGAATAATTTTGACCGAAAACAGATGGGAGGGACAGATTCGTTTCTTTTAATTATCGCATCACAAAGGAATTTTAAAAAGGCACATTTACATATCAACGCTCGTATCTGAAGGCAATTGGGGCTAGGTAAAGTGAAATCAACCTATTATGGACAATTTTAAGGTGTTTATAGAATATTTGTAATTCGATGAGAAGTTATCCAAGTAACAGAGCCAGTTTTATTTGACATATATGGAAACTCATGGATCATTTATTTTTAAGAGGATGTAAGACCAACGAATAAATATGACAGTAAGACTAAAATATGTGTACAAAAGGAATCACTAACTTAAATTGAATAATAGGAAGGATTTAAGGACGTATCATATCTCAAGCAAAACAAAAAAATTTACTCTAAAAAATATATAGAAAAAAATTAATTAATAATATAACCCCAATAATATAAAAAATCTTCTTTGAATATAGGTAGGAAGTATAATAAAAATTAAAAAGGTTATAAAAAATAAGAAAAAAAAAGAAAAACTCAAAATGAACCTTGGAATTTTTTCAAAGTGCCAACGTTTTTTCCATTCATATTGATGATCTTATACTCAACATCATTAGCTTCAGTCTGAACATTAAAAATGATTGTGTATGGTGCGCAACTAATGGTTTTAATCCATGCGGAATCCGGACCTGAATATTCCTTAATTTCTTCATATTTTTTAATTTCAATTAAAAATTGTGAAATTGGACAAACAAAAAATTTCAAAAAATTTTTGTTAAAAATCAAACTTTTTAAACTTTTTTTTCACTCGTGTGCAACTTGCAAAAATTTATTATTAGATTATTGCTTTGACTACTCATTTTTGTGTGGTTTTGTGCGAGTCAAAACTTAAAAGAATTATTTGGAAAATCAAAAAAATAAAATCTGGATGAATTAATGATGAAAAAATCTCATTTTTAGTGAAAAATCTTCATGCAAAATTGTCAAGACTAAAATTTCTACTCACCAGGACGTTCACGGCATGTTTCACCAGTCCATCCTTCCATGCAGTGACAAACGACTCGTCTATTTGGTCCCATTTCACATGATTCAGCATTTTCACATGGACAGCTCTTGCATGTTCCTAATAATCCAGCTGATCTGTCATTTGAATCGCGATAGTATTTAGCATCGCATTGTTCGCAACTTGATCCACGATATCCTGGTGGACATCTGCAGACTTCAACGTCAATAACACGACCTGATGCTGTTGGTTGTCTTACAGCTGTATCGAGGATGATGTCACTAATTCTTGATTCACTTGTGTATGAACGAATTGATGCACGGATTAAGATATTATCAACATTTGAGAGGACAGTCAAAAGATCAGCACGTGTAGCTGGTCTTGGTCCACTACGTGTTGTTGTTTGGAATTCACTTTCAATTAAAGTAACAGCATAAGTCTCTTCCTCAATATTTGGACGTGAGTGTGTCAATGTGATGCCATTACCACGGATAATAACATCTTGATCATTTACATAATGTCCAGATCCGTCAGTTTTTTGTGTGATTGACAATTTGCCGCCATATGACATGATCAAATTTCCAGTAAAACGATCTGGGAGATTCCAGTAGTATGAGTGTGAATCGTCATTAAATGCAAAGCTAATTTCATTTTCTTCAATATTTCTATCAAATTGATCTGTTGGAAGTGGATTATTTCCTTCACGATCTGTCAATTCAAAGTGATTTGTGTCATCAAAGATAAAGATTGGAATTTGTTCACGATAGAAGATTCCTTCTGAGCAGCTCATTGTTGTTCCTGAACAGAAACATTCACGACATCCGTAAGGATTATGTTCAGATAATCCGAATGTTCCGTCACGGCATACATCACATCTTTGTCCAACAACATTTGGTTTACAGTTACATCTTCTGGAAACGCGATCGCATGATGTTGTTCCTTCAACGCTACAGTCTTGACATTTTTGAAGATCCTCTCTTTGAACACATCCACCTGATGTAGCATTTCCTTCAAATCCAGGCAAGCAACTTTCACAATTTTCTCCATAGGTATTGTCACGGCAGTTTCTACAAATTCCAGTCTTTGAATCACATTCTTCTGAATGTCCATTACAGTCACATGGTTCGCACAATCCAAGGTACAATCCTTGTTCTCCCTTATAGTATCCAGGTGAGCAGTCTTCACATGAAAGACCTTCATGTCCTGGTGGACATGAACATTGTTCAACTTCCCATGCACGTTGATGTGATCCATAATCTTGTTCTCTTGCAACATCAAGTGCAACATGTGACAATGCAGCTTCTTCAGCAACAGTTGTGTATGTGGCCTTAATATAAACAGCAGTTACGTTAGCCAATGTCATTAAAAGATGTTGACGTGTTGCTGGAATTGCTTCTTCATAATGTTGCCATGATCTCTCATAAATTGGAACTGTGAATGTTTGTGTACCGAATGGTGGAATTGTATCTGATCTGTAGTGATGCAATGTGATTTCATTTCCACTGACAATGACGACATCTGGTGAATTGCTTCTTGATGCAGCACCTGATGGTTGTGATACATAACGAACAGTGTATGAAAGATTACCGCCATAGGCTGTGATGATGTTGCCCAAGAAAGATGGTGGTAAGCTCCAGTAATAAGTCTCATCATTGGAAGCAAATTCACGGTAAGCAATTTCACGATTTTCAACTTGCAATTGTTGTGAAACTGGAACTGGGAATTCATATCCAGAAACAAGTGAGAATTCACTGACTGATGGTGTTGCGAATGAGGCACGAATTGTGTCACGGTAGTATGATGTGCTTGTACAACGTCCTGTAACTCCCATACAGAAGCAATTAATACAGCCTGATTTGCTATTAAGATAGAATGTTTGTTCTGAGCATTGATCACAACGTGGTCCAACAACATTTGGTTTACATTCACAACGTCTGTTTGAAAGAACTCTTTCGGTTCCAGTTGGATCACAGTATGATGGCGGTGGTGGAGCTGGTTGACATCCTGATGGTGACATTGGATTTCCAACATATCCTGGTGCACATTGTTCACATCTTTGTCCAATATAACCTCGTTCGCAATGACATACAACATCGCCACTACGTTCAAGTGAGCATGTACGAGCATGTGAGTTTCCGGGAACTGGGCATGGACATGGCTAGAAAGAGACATAAAATATAAAATTGCTGCTTTAAAAGTCATGCAATTTGTGACACTTACCTTGCATTGAATTCCTCTGCTTGGATCTCCATAAGTTCCAGGTTTGCATGGTTCAACATCAGGTACACATCTGCCTAACCATGGACCAGATGCTTGTCTAATATAACCGACCTCACATGATTCACAAGATAAGCCAGTATATCCAGTTGGGCAACGACATTCTTCAACTAATGAAGCTGATCCTAATCCAAAGTCACGAAGTGCTGCTGAGTCAAGTGACACATGCAATAATTCAACATTTCTTTCACCGCTGTCAATGTATTGAAGCTTGATGAGGATGTTCTCAACATTAGCAAGAACCATCATGATTTCTTCACGTGTAGCATAAGATCCATCAATTTTGTACCAGTTTCTTGGTGAGAATTGTACAGTCATGTTGTTGCGAGAATTTGGACTAAGACGTCCAGCAACTGAGTATGTCAATGTATATCCATTACCTTGTACAATAACATCAGGAATGTCATTTGATTGTTGACGTCCACTGAATTCAACTTCATATCGTAAGAAACCACCATATGACTTAAGTTGATTACCGTGATATTCGGATGGAAGTGAATGATATGGATAGACGCGATTTGAGGCAGCTGGAATGTCAGATGCTCTAAATTGAACACCATGACGTGTTGAGGTAAGTTGATGTCTATTATATTCAGAAATTGTAATATCTGTAAGACCATTCCATGGTCCATCAACACCAACAACAGTTTGTGATGTAACTGGTGGATTTAATGCATAAGTATAAAGATCAGCACTCTTACATTGTGTACTGACACCGAAACAGAAGCAATTGATACAATCAGTCTCTCTAACAGCTTGTCCATTGAAATATCCAACAGGACAGACATTTGTTCCACTTACAACTAAAATTGTATCGGGTGATACGAAGTGTGTACCCATGCTGTTGATAATTTCACATGAATATGCACCGGAATCAATTGGCTGAATATCATCACATGTCAATGTACCGAATCCATCAACACTTGTTGTTCTACACTTTTCAGGAATATGTCCCCAATTCAAACGCCATACAATCAATGGAACTGGATTACCAGTTGCTCTACATGTAATATTAAAGACTTGACCAGCTTGTAAGCGAACCATTGGTGGTGGTGGTGTAATAACTTGTGGTGCCATACATCCAATTTCATCTGAATTATCACCACAATCTGATTGACTGTCACATTGGAATGATTTTGGAATACATTGACGATTGGCACATTGGTATTCATCATAACGGCATGGACCTGATGATGTGCTTTGTTGGAAGCAGTTATCTTCATCGGAGTTGTCACCGCAATCATTTTCACCATCTTTTTGGGAGATTAATTGGAAATTAAATAAATGTAAGGATGAGCATGTCGATTTCAATGCTTACCGCATCTCCATGTCTTCAAGACACACTTTCTGTTGCTACATTGGAACTCATTTGGTTCGCAACGTCCTGATCTGCATCCGTTCTCATCTGATCCGTCTGTACAATCGAAGACACCATCACAGATCTTGTTTCTTGCAATACAGTCACCGTTCATGCATGTTGCTTGATTGGCACCACAGGCTGGTGGAGTAATGACAGATCGATTGACTGAAAATTTTATTAAAAGTTAGTGAAAAGTGATGGAATAATCTAAAATCAAAGCATGTCTCCGTTATTGGAACGGATGTCAATTTTATATCAAATTTACCGTAAATAATATCAATTCCATTTGAATGCAGAACAAGTTTTAATCAAAATTATCAAGAAAAAGTCAGAAAAAATGTCACAAAAAGCAATAACTTAATTATTTTATACCTGTTCCAAAAAATTCTTTATCAATATGAGGCACTAGGCCATATCTAATTTTACGATTACGTGTTAAATACTTTTTAGGATACCACGCTGCATTCCATGTGATGCAATATGATTAAAGAATTGGGAATTAATGTAGGGATTTTAATGATTATTTTGATAATTTATCTTTAAAGCAGTGCTGTCCAAGCTTCTTTGTGCCATGGGATATCTTGATGGCAGAGCTCGAAGTCGACTCCATTTTTTTATGGACTTGAAATACTACTTTGTCGACATGGAATTTGCTGGTAGAGCTCGAAGTCGACTTTATTTTATATGGAATTGAGTCGACTTATCCATGAAATACTAGACGATTTCGAGCTCTGCTTTAGGGTTAGAGGTAGGAATGAGGATACTGAGCGTAAATCGCGACAGAATCAGCACACAGCAGGGTATTGCGATATACAGTTTGGACAACTCTGCCTTAAATTGCTTATAATCGAATAGGCTTTGGCTGAGTGTCGTTAAACGACTTAAACCTGATTTCTACCCAAATTTCAGACAACCCCACACCATTACCCCCACAAAAAATGTACAAAAATTCATAAATTCAAACTTACATCTCTCAACCTCCAACATAACACTAACGGTACTGCCAGGTGTATTCTTTGGATATCCAACAGCTTCACAAACATATTCACCACTGTGTTCAACCTTAATCATTGGAATTTCGAGACGTCCGTTAAGATCGCGTGAGCCTGGTGGCAATGGACGATTATTTTTGCGAATCCATTGAACACGTGCACGAATAGGACCCTCATCACGACATTGAAAAACGACTTCGCGGCCTATAAAACATGAAAATTGCATTAGATATTGTACTATGTAAAGTTGTAGCTGATGCGCCATCAATTTGCCCTTGAATAGAATTTTTTTATTCATATTTAATTGGGGATGTTCATGCAACTTGTTGATTTTGATTTTTTTGGATTCATAGTTAATAATAGTAAATAAAAAATTGTTTTATCGATTATCGTGGGTAGTAACTAGCGGGTTGGGAAATAGGAAATTAATGTTAAAGGGTTATAAACTTTTGTCATGCAATCGCAAGCGGTTTTAGTCAATTTTTTTTAGTATTTCTTTAAATTAAAAGCATTTTCACTCAAACTTACCCTCTCTTATTATTCCTACATAAGCGAAGCATTTTTTTTGTTATTAATTTATTTATTTTTTTATTAAATTTTTTTGTCATTTGCGATTAATGATTTTTGTTTTTTTGGTAGGAAAAGAGAAAGACAGAGAATTATGAAAGCAATAATTAATATTTTAGGTAAAAAACATTTAAAGCGGTTTATTTTTTATGGCAGTTTCTTTTGTTAATAAAAAGAACCTATAACTAGTTTTTTTCATCCTTCTGCTGTTATTGACAAATTAAAAATCAATTATAATTATTTAAAACTAGATGTTAAGAAGGAAAAGATAACAAATAAGTTAGGAAAGAATAGAAAGAAAGAAAAAAACTCAAAAACCAAACACAATTTTTAGATTTATTAGAATTAAGGTTGAGATGAAGTAGTTCATAGGAGTTTAAACTAAATCATCTGCTGTCAATATTTTGAAGTTTGAAAAATTTCGATGAGAATAGCAGAATGCACAGAATTTTGAAAATTAACACGTAAGAACTCGTAGTCAACTCGGATTTTTAATAGGAAATGGACTCGAGTCAACTCTTTCCCATTTAAATTTCGAGTCGACTTCGAATTTTGGCTCAGATATTCAAAAATGTGTGCATTTTATAACAGTTTTCAGAAGAACGAAAGCAGAGACAGTAAAGACAATAAAGATTGTCAAGGGAAGAACTGTCTCTTAAGTCATGAAGAATAGGAGAAGTTTTAAAAAATTTTGTGTCAATTGTTCGATACTTACTTTCTTTAATTGTTTGTGCTGTTGGGTATGTTCTCAAGTTAAGTCTGACTTCATCGGGTCTTGCTGGTTCTCTTGGTGCTGTAGAGATGATAAATTAAACAAAGTAATGCATCGATTAGAATTTGTTCTGAAAATTATTAAAATTTCCTAGAAAAAAATCACCAAACCACCAAATTGTTTAGATTTAGATGTGAATTTCTATAGCATAATTAAGATTTTTGAAATAGTAAAGCTTCTATTAAAAGTAAGTGCCAGGGTGAGTGCATAAAAATAATATTCAAGCTTAGAAATCATTAGCATTCTCGAGTGACAAGTTGCGGTCATTTTGTCATCAAAATCAGCTGTTACGATATCGTCAGGGCTTCTTCACTTCATGCAGTCAACGAGGCAATGCAGCATTGCCTTAGAGACTGCATAATGCTGCTCGAGCTCGATAATAGTTTAATATTTTAATTAAATTAGTAATTATTTTAGTAAACAATGTGAAAAATATAATTAATGCAGTTTTTTGATTGAAAGAGTTGGGTAGCCTTCTTGAAGTTACTTCCAAATTGTGACTCACCAACTCTTATTCAACTTGAAAATCAACTTAAAATGTAGGTTAGAAGTTAATTTCTAATACATTGGAGCCCATATAAACATAATAAGGCTCTCATGTATTATTTCAAAGCTGTATTAAATTCACAAATGTTAATAAAGTTATCACGCGTCAACATGGTCTTCTAATTGTATTAATAAACTAATGTAGTACAAAACTATAAAGTGATATTACTAAAAATCAGTAATTTAAACCAAAATCAAATTATTTTTCATCTTAAAAAGTTGTAGCAGCGATAGCAGTTTTTAATGTTTAATGTCTGTTTGTGTATTAAATGCAGTAGCAGCGAGCTTAAAATCAAACTCTTTCGCAAAACGTCATCAGCCTTAAAAACTTACGACAATCTAATTCATCAGAATCGTCATAGGGACAATCAACTCTCCCATCGCATCTTAATGAATTCATTATACATGGACCGTTTTCACATCGGAACATATCTCTTGAGCAATCGCTGCCATCTTCATCTAATTTTATATTATGTTTTTTTTGTGTATATTTTTTGATATATATTCATAAATCCCATATGTGTCAAATGAATATTCATGTTTGTTTTATGATGTTTAAAAGTGATGAGATAGAAAAATAATTTTTTTGAATGAAATAATTTTGTAGAATTTTGAAATAAAATAATGGAACTTAAAGTCTATGTAGAATGACAGGGTGTGGTAATAGGCTTTTATGTTAAATTTCGATATTTAAGCGTATTTTGAAAGATATTCTCAAATTTATAACAAATTCGGAAGGCACACTTCGTAGAAATGACCGAAAATCTGACTGTAGACTGACTTGACAGTAGCCTGAGGTTGAATTTCATTCAATCTGACTATTGACAGGGTTATATCATTTATACCCCACGTGTCTTTCGGAAAAATTAACCCTTTCTCAAATTACACAAATCGGTTCAGCAATCTAAAAACCGGCTCCAGGTCGACGTGAATCTGCACTTAGGTCGGATATCATGGAATCTGATCAGGTTCCAGAGTTACGCTGGCTTATGACCGGATTTTCAATGTGCTTTTTGGAAAAAATGAATCCTTTCTTTTACTTGAATTACACAAGTAGGTGAATCAATCAGAAACCTGGCTCCAGGCGGATATGACTCTTGACTTAATCCAGATTTCATGAAATCTGGTCTGATGTCAGAGTTATGCTGGCCCTGGACAGGATTTTTGGTATGATTTTCGGAAAAAAAACTCTGACCTTTATCCGAATTGCACAAGTCGGTTAGTCAGATCAAAAATCCGGTCCTAAGCCAAAATAGAGTCTGACTTGGTGCTGGATTTGATCTAAATCACTATGCCAGAGCTCTCCCAATTGAGCAAAAATACGTTAGAACAAGTCATCAATTGAACATTAACTTGCCATCATATTATATTTCAATGTATTTTTGTCCACTCAGCTCTGCAGGAACACACCGATCTGAAGCCGAATTCTAGGTCAATTAATCTGACTCGTGCTATTCAAATCATTTCACCTAATCACTGCAGCCTATTACCACACCCTCAAATCATATCATAACAATAATACAATGTATGTAAACATATAAAAGCATACTACATATGACATAAACAATAAAAGAACTAAACATATAATGTACATGATTCTATGATAAGAAACTAAAATTATGATAATAGAAATAAATAAAAAAAAATAAAAAAAAGAGAAATGAAACTTACGACAACTTCGTTCATCAGAACGATCAACACAATCAATACGTGAATCACAACGACTTTCTAATCGAATGCATTCACCACTACTGCACTGCCATTCACGATAGCGATCGCAGTGCTGTCGAGGTGTCGGTGGATTATAAATATATGGTCGTGTTGTTGTTGGTGTATAATAATAATATGGAGTTGTTCTAGTCGTTGTTGGTGGTGGAGGTGGTGGACGTGCTGATTTAAATAAGTTTTTTTTTTTATAATGATAAATGATAATGAAATGATAATAAAAAATAATAACAAGGAATAGATTTTTTTTTCAAGACAACAAAAAATACAGCCAATTATGATTTTTTTTTTTTCATGTGCGAAATTTTGAATTTTTTACGACATTGCCAAAAAACATTCACTTTACAAAAAAGTCAAGCTTAATAAATTTTACTTACGGCAATTAGCTTCATCACTTCCATCTCTACAATCAGTACGACGATCACATTTTCTACTTTCACTGATACATTCACCAGTTGCACATTGGAATTCGCCTGGACGACAACGTGGACAATCTGATTCATCGGAACCGTCACGACATTCATATTGACGATTACATCTTGCACTTTGTGGGATACATTGTCCATCATTACAACGGAATTCATTGTCACGGCATGCTAATGGATGTGAGGGGGATAAAATAGAAATGGAAAGAGAAAATTGAAGAATAAATTAGAAGGAGTAGTCAGAGTTGGAATTATCAAGTAACTGTCATGCAAATCAACGAACAGAAGGATTGTTTAACAGTGCAACAGTAAGAATTGTGACATTTTTTAACGATTTAACATGAAATTTAACGTTTAGGCACGCGCAGATCTCAAAGTCGACTCGAATTCTGGTTAAGTTGACTTCGAGCTCTGTACACACGGCGAAAAAATTATGAGAAATGTGAACTCAGGTCTATATGACTCTGGTGTGGAGTTGGACACATGAATCATAGACCTGAACGCATTTTCGCATATTTTTCATCATGTACCTTTCGGGACGACACATCAAAATATTTAAAATTAACCAAATTCAATTAAAATAATCATAAATGATGAAAAAGCTTTGAAATCAAAGAATATAGCTAAAAAAATTCAGAATTCTAGAAAATAACGTAAAACTTAAATGAAAATCAATTGAAAATAAAAGAAAATTCAATTCGAAATTCAGACATAAATTCGTCTAACATCATGTCCATTGACACATCACAAACTATCATCCGTAAAACACACAGAATCAATAAACAGAAATTAACTAAACTTGAATAAACTTTAAACTCATTAAATAAGATATAAGATTATTAACCGAAGCAATTTTGTTCATCAGAAAAATCTTTACAATCATAATAACTGTCACAGCGTAAATTCATGTCGATACAATAGCCATCAGAACATCTGAATTCAGTTTCATTGCAAGCATCTGAAGAGAATCTCCCATCATAATATGATGAATGAATAACAAAAAAGGGATTCGTACAGTAAATTAAGTAAAAAGACAATTCATTTTAATTTAAACAATTTTTAGACTTAAATGGAATTTTTAAGGCATAATAAATTTTTGATGCATTAAAAATTTCATTTTCATCTACCAAAAATAGTATTGAGTGATGGTGAGAGAAAAAAATTTGAAAAATTTATGTGCAAAAAGTGAGATTTTGTGTTGCAAAATAACAAAAAATTGTGAAAAATTCAAAAAACATTTTGTGTGTTGTAAAAAAAAGTCAAAGTTTGGTGCTGAACAAAGTGAGGATTTGAAATATTTTATATTTTGATTGTATCATGTTAAATAGGTAAACTTTAGTAATTTTTGAGGATTACTAGAGTTTAAAAATATTTTTGACATAGAATGTCTTGAAATCCTTCGAAAATAACTGATTATCTTGAACAAACAAGGAGCATGGACATGAGAATGCAAACAAAATTGAGAATCTTCAATTATTTTGATTGAGTATACTCATAAGCACGTTCATCTAGGTGAGAATGCTCATTATCTGTTATAGATTGTCTGTTAAAGAGAGAAGTGCCTCTCCAAAGGATTCTCAGCAACATTCATTGTCAAAACATTGTTTGATTCATTTTATGTAGCAATTATAATATCTAAATTTGAAAATACTTACGACATCTGTCTTCATCTTCACCATCGCGGCAGTCTGGTGTGCCATCACATCTTTGGCTTGCATAAATACATGTGCCGTCATTACATGCGTCTTCTGGGCATTGTTGCTGTTGAAATTGAAAGATATTAGGATCTTTAGAAATTTATTAAGCTGGTAAATTGAAAAATTGTAAGAAATGATCTAATTCTTTCTTTAAACATCGATTAGTATTTTCATGGAAGGTAAATAATTAGAAATTCCTAAAAATCCAAATTTATGCTCGAAGTCGAAGCAGTTGAAGTCAACTTAATCCAAATTTGACTGCAATCCGACTTGAATCGACATCGAACTCCGTTAGAAATTAAGCAAAATTCATCAATAATAAACTAACCGGTGGGCAATTTTGTTCATCGCTACGATCTGAACAGTCAGGTCTGCCATCACAACGTCTCTCAGACTCGATACAACGTCCATCACATTGGAATTCATCGTCTTGACAGATTTCAGCTAAATCGATGACAGAAAATAGGAGAAAATTGATAAATTAGGATGAACATAGTTAAAATTTATGGAATTGGAACATTTGAAATTCGTAACGTAATATAATATATAAATTAAAGTTAAAAATATATTTGAACATATAATAGTTAAATAACATAAAATTTTAATCTTTCTTAGGCGAATGCACATTTGTGGCATAAATTTGAGTCTTCATATTGACTTCAGATGCTATTAATTACTAATTTGTGCATTTGCCTTAATATTAATGTTAAATATCACAATAATTATTTTAATAAACCGAGGTTTTATGATTAATTCAAAACAAATAGGAATAAAAAGGAATCATGAGGATTTAAAACTCAAAAATTGAAATTAAAATCAAAAAATTCAATCAAAAATGAATAATTGACCCTAACAGGCAAAGCCACCGCTTTTAGGTACCATGTACCATGTAAGCATGCACTTTGCATGTTAGGGTGAGCATTGAAATCTACCTTAACGCTTCATCCTGTTGATCAAGATCTTTCTGAACTCTAATCTATCATAATCATGCATCTAACATAATCTCATATATAAGGTGCGTTCAGTCACCCAAAGAATAAAAAAATTGTGCAATATCCACAAAATACTTACGAGCATCAGTTGGAGTTGGTGGTTCTGGTTGATCAGGTTGATTTTGTTGATCACATGTTTCAATATCTTCATCAACACCATTATAGCAATCGACTTGACCATCACACAAAAATTCATTATTTATACATGATCCATCGCCACAACTAAATTCGTTAGTTGAGCATACTTCAGTTGGTCTTTCAGTTGGATCTATACATACAAACATATTTTATGCTTATAAGCAATGCAAAAAATGGTGTTTAAATGCTCAAAGCTTTATGTGAAGCAGCATATGGATAGCAAAATGTGTGAAATAAATAAAAAATCTCAACTGACCTTCGCAACCTTCCTCGTCACTTTCATCTTCGCAGTCCTTTTCACCGTTGCATTGCTTATTGTCAGGTATACATTCGCGACTTACTCGACAGCTTTATGTTTTGATGAAATTTGTTTCAAAATTTAGTGAAATATGTGCAAGAAAAATTTTTAAAAATGCCAATAATTTGCTAATGTGCTTAATATTTAAAAAAATACTTACAAGAATGCCTTCTCGCCACATCGATCACAATTGTGTTCATCAGAATTGTCAGCACAATCTTGAATACCATTACAACGATCATGCTCGTCAATACAATTGAGATCGGAACATTGGAACTCATTTTCTTCACATTGTGCGACATCTTCGTCTACATGAATATGAATTTGTACTTTTAGTAACTGAATATATTTTGTGGATTATATGTCTTTTAATTCAATTATAATGAGATTAGTATGGACTACAATGTGAACTAAATTTTTGCAAAATCTATAAAATACAGCCTATAAAAATACACATAGCTTATACCTGGTCTGTCTGTTGGACAATCGAGTTCATCGGTTCCGTCATTACAATCTGGCACACTATCGCATTTAAATTCATTTGCTACACATTTATCTTCATCGCATTTGAATTCATTATCAGCACATTCATTAGGCTCTATATGAAAATAATGGTGCAATAACATTCAGAAAAATATAAATATTTGTAAAGCATTTGTGCATTAATTTTTTAAAATATTTTTTTTGAGGACAATCAACTGGAAATTTTGCTTTTAAATTTACAATACATGGCAGGACCCAAATAGTATAAATAGGTCCAAAATTTGTCAATAAATCGATGTGAATCTGATATGGTGTCGGAATTAAGCAGAATTTAATTCAAATTCTAGTCGAAATTAAAGTCACATCAGTCTTGGACTTGATTTTTAATCAAAATATCGGGTATTCAGAAAAAAATCGGGACACTTCTAAGTTGGGCACTATTAGGGTTTTTTGGACTATATTGAGTCTTAATATTCAAAGAACGAGTTGCAAAAAAAAAGCATTTTGAAGAAATTTGTCATTGGACACCAAAGGATCTTAATCAAATAGATTTAGCCCAATAGGTAAGGGGGGGAGAGGATGAGGGGCCGCTCAGGTCTGTGTCCAACCTCTTGGCTTGTTCCGCGTGGCTTCGCGCATTACTTTATCCATTATAACAAGGAATAGATATGGCGAAAAAGGTCCAGAAGCAGAAAGCCTTCTGTTGTAACCCAAGCTGCACATAGGAACACGGTTGCAGTAAGTAAGTAAGTAAGAGGGGCGTGGTTTGAAATGTTGTTGTATCAAACGCAAAAATTGAAAGTGTTTTGAATTTCCGTCTAGAAAAACCCAACCAACTTGAAGAGTTTATCCCAAAAAAACGGAGTAATGGGGTGAGTGTTTGACCTCCTTCATCAACCACCTCTGCCTTCCTTAATAATCCCCTGTTTAGTAATAAGAAGATGCTTTTAAAAGCTTAATTTCACTATCCTCAAATCCCAAAAATACTACACATATCTCAGAAAATTCGAACTAAATTATAAATTGCCAATTTTCAAAAACATTCACAAAATTTCCAGTTTAAAAAATCCTCAACCTGAAAAGAAAGAATTTTGAAAATATTTTTGTTTTTTTTTGCCAAAGTAAAGGAAAGAGTTCACCTAGCCAATTACTTTTAAAAAATTAAAGAATAAAAGTTAACAATTTAAAGAATTGTTTCAGAAAAGAAAAGAATTTTTTTGATTGAGCCAAAACCATTAAAGCTTAATATTACAAATATTTATATATAAAAATACCACCAAATAGCTACTTAATGATGAACTTAGTAATTACCAATAAATATGTTGTGAATGAATTAATTATTATTACTTAAAATTTAAAATTTACCATCATATTCAGTGTACTGATTAATATCAATACATAAATCATCCGATTCATCAGATTTATCCGTGCAGTCATAATACCCATTACATAGTTTATAACCATCTATGCATGCACCATCCGATATACATTGAAATTCTGTTTCTTTACATTTTCGTGTTACAAATGTGGGTTGTAGATGTGATGATGATGTGTCATGATCGTGTGTGCTCTTATTAATACTGTGTTTAACCTGATCCAGTGTTTCGAGATCTTGTGCAATAGTGGATCCCGCTAATTATGCGATTTATGAGTGTTTTTTTACATGATTTTTTGTGTATTCGTGAATTATTTATTTACAACATGAAATAGATAAAAACATATATAAAGTTGATGAAGGTGATGATGATGATGATTATAATTATGATGATGAAAATGATTTTCATTAGGTTTTTTTCAATTTTCCAATGAAAAAAGAGAAGAAGAAAAATTATAAAAAATAAGAAAAATGACATTAAAAAAAGGTATTAAATTATAAAAATGAGTTGTTTAAAATGATGTGTGCGACATTTATATTTACAACAGATATATTTCTTGAGTTCATAAATTATGTAAAAATATGTTTTGGGAAATATTATTTCTTGAGAAACGAGTTGAATTTATGATAAAATTTAGCAATTCAGTAGACCTAAACTTCGACTCAGATTTTGTATTAAAACTTCGATTTGAATAGTCTTCGAGCTCTGCTATTCAGGATCTAGAGCTTCGCTTAATGTGTCTTAGGGCTAATGACAGTTTAACGAGTGAGAGCTCGTCTGACCACTGCACTCAAACCTAGACCTTCAATTAACTCTGGAATCCAAACTACTCCCCAGATAACATTACTACATGTAGCCCTACAAATGGAGGCTGTGAGCCGTATTTGCAGTCTATATAATTCGAAAAAGGACATTTGAAAAATTTTCCATGCTGAGACTAGAATCCATAGGTAGCTGGGTCGATGTGCGATGATTAAATTGCAAAGAACGAAATCACTACACCACCGAGACTCTTCGACTCACACGGCAACATGACGGAGAAAAAATGATAAATGTGTCCTTAGGTCGAAATGTCTCTTTTTTGGAGCCAAACTCGGTGAAATCCGAACCCACTCAAAATTTAAACTACCTAAGGGACACATTATTCATTTTTACTACCCCATGTGCTTTCTGAACACCAATGAATCCCATTAAAACATTTTTTAAAATTCAAATCCTTGACAAGATATTCAAAATAAAAAATAATTTTACTGCTTTACATCAAATATGAACTCAAGATCAAAGCAACTGTGAATAAAACCACTTGATTTTGAACTTCAAAATAATTTTTTTATGGTGTCATAAAGATTTTCTTGCTTTTAATATTTTTTTACGGGAAAATTAATGAAATGGAACTATTTTAGGATAAGATTCTGTAATTATTTGAATTAAGACAAACTAGAGTCAAACTGCACACATCGGAATTCAGAAGCCACATATAATTTGGAGCAGAGTTCGATGTTGACTTGGATTTTGCATGAATGATCGAATTTGACGGAATTCTTGGAGGTGGTTCACTCATTACTAGGGTTTTCAATTTCGGGATTGATTTATATGCAGTCTCGGGATTGAATCCCGGGATTAGATACATTTTGATCCCGGGATTGAAAACCCTACTCATTACGTTACAGAATAACGAAATTTTCTCAAAAATAAGTAATAAATTTCTAGAAAATTTCATTGTTCAAATCAGAATCACCTCTTCCAACTGAACTTAATGAGCGGGTGCGTAGCCAGAAAGAGAGGGACATTCAACCCTTCAACCCTTGTCCCTGAACACACACATGATCCTTAGCAATTTAGACCATTAAGAACACACCAAGAAGCACAGCCCTTAGAAATTGGCAACTGGTTCCTTTAATTCCCAAAACATAATCATCAAGTGATTCTATTCACAGCAAACATTAAATGAATGATACAATAATCCATCAAAGTGTTAATTTAACAAATAAATTGACATAACATCTACAAACTAAAGAGACTCAACAATTACTTACTACATGAATATTCATCACTTCCATCAAGACAGTCTTCACGTCCATCGCATTTCTGTTCTTGTTGAATGCATGTACCGCCGCGAATACATCGAAACTATATACATAGTACGGATGTGAGAATTTGTGCAAAAAAATTTTGGTTTTTTTTTGGATATAAATGTAAATGAATGCTGTGTTTTTGATGTGAGAAATGAGATCAATTTTTTGGTTACTTACTTCATTGCGTGCACAGTCACAATTTTCTTCATCGTCGCCATCTGGACAATCTTTGACATCATCGCATACCGTTAATACGGGTATGCACTTACCGGACTTGCATGTGAACTCATCTGTTGTGCATTCTACATTGTGCATGGCAAGTTTGATTTTGTTTATTGATTGATTTTTATTTGTTTGTGGGGTGCATGTGATGATGTTTATGTGTGTGTATAAAATATAATATTTACAAATAAATTATGAGTGAATAATGAACTTTTGTACAAATTATTTTAATGGTTTTTGAATGAGAATTGAAAATTTTTGAGTAAAAAATTCAAATTTTTTTAAAAAATTCTAAAATTTTTCATTTTTAAAATTTTAAATTTTTTTCAAATAGTGCAAATTTAAATTTTTAAAAAATTTTAAATTTTTAAAAATTAAAAAATTAAAAATTTAAATTGTAAAAATCAAAAAAAAAAGTTTAAAATCTTTTAAAAAGAAAGTTAAAAATTTTTTATGAATTTCAAATTTTCACTTAAAAGTTTAAAATTTTCTTTGAAATTTCAAATTTTCCCTTAAAAATTTCAAATTTTGTTTTAAAAATTAAAATTTTCTTTTGAAAAATTCAAATTTTTTTTAAGAAATTCAAATTTCAATTTTTTTTTAAAAATTTAAAATTTTGTTTTATAAATTTTAAATTTTCTTTTAAAAATTTTTCAAATTTTCAATTTTAGAATTAATATTTTTCAAAGTTTTAAATTTTTTTTCCAATTTCATTTACTTTTAAAAACATTTCAAAAAAATCTTAAATTTTTTAAAAAAATTAAAAACGTTTTCAAATTTCAAGAACTTTTTTGTTGAAAAATTTCAAAATTGTAAAATGAAAAATTTCAAATTTTTAAATTTAAATTTTTTTTTGAAATTTTTAAAAATTTGAATTTCTTTCTCTAAAAATTTTCAATTTCATTCAAATAATTTTTTTCAAAATTTTTTCAGGGATAAGGATAAAAAGGGCATAGAACGACATAATAAAGACTTTCAAATTTTTACTTTTGGTTTTTTGTGAACTTTGGCGCCATATTTCGTTAGTAGTTAATTATAATTAAGTTGTTAGTATATCATCCCTTAATATCTACTTATAATTTTTTCATTTTTTATCTAAGCAAAAAACCTCGTCCTATGTTAGTCACAAAAACATACAAAAAATGATAAAAAAAATTTTAAAAAAATCTTAAAAAAAAAGTTTAAATCATACTTCTCGGCCCACAGTTGGCTTCATCAGATCTATCGTTACAATGAAAGAATCCATCACACCGAAATTCACCCTTTATGCAAACGCTATTATTGCATTGAAAATCTCCAGGTTTGCATGCTGCACCACGCAAATTAGTTTAAATTTTTTTTACAAAAAATTTTTATTAAAAGTGAAAAAATTTTTGTGTTAATTAAAAAAAAATCCCACGCGTACAATCCAGTAGTTAATATCAGAAATGAAAAAAGAAGAAAAAAATTTCAATAAATTAAATTTTGAAAAAAAAAATGTCTTTTGGGAAAGACTACACAAAATTTTGAAAATACGTCCAAAATGAGCTACAATGAATTTCTGAATGGGGTTTTATGTTAGTTATTGGTTGACATGTTAGTGAATTTGGCGGTTCCTTTGCCAATTTTTTTTTGTCAGAATCGAATATTCTGAGTATTTTTTTGAGATTTGATGGGACAGGAGAGATGATGAAGATGAAGAAATGAGATAAAACATTGATAGAGGTAGAAGTAGAGTTTATAGACAGTTCAACCGTGAGCAACGATAACAAACAGAATAAGAAAGTCTGCAAATTGAAGTTGGAGTTTGAAGGTTTTGGAAATTTATATTAATTTGAGTCAAAAATTTAAAATTTCAAAATTCTAATAAATTTTAAAATTTTAATTTGAAAAAATTAAAAAAATTTAAAAAATTCAAGAAATTTGAAAAATTCAAAAATTTTGAAAAGTTTAAAAAATTCAAAAAATTCAAAAAAATTCTAAAATTTTGAAAAATTCGAAAAATTTGAAAAATTCATAAAAAAATTTGAAAAATTCAAAAAATTTGAAAAATTCAAAAAATTTGAAAAATTCAAAAAATTTGAAAAATTGAATTAATTTCAACTTTTTAATATATTTCAAATTTTAATATATTTCAAAATTTTAATACATTTCAAAATTTTAATAAATTCCAAAAATTTTAATAAATTTCAAAAATTTTAATAAATTTCAAAAATTTTAATAAATTTCAAAACATTAATAAATTTCAACAATTCAATAAATATAAAAATTTGAAAAAAATTTCTAAATTTTAAAATAAATTTTTAACTCTTCCAACCCCAACCTCACAACAACAAAAAGCCGTTAATTGAAGAAATAAAGCATCAGATGACACAATACATGGCTGGTTAATTCACAAAAAACGTTCAGTTTCCCATTTATGCTTAACACATAATAGAAACTTACGACAATTTCTCTCATCCGATAAATCTTCACAATCAAGTCGACCGTTGCACCAAAACTGTTCCGGTATACACTGACCAGAATTGCAATGCCTTTCACCAAGTTTGCAGTGAGAATTACTAACTCCAGATTCTTTATTAATGAGTTTTTTTTTTTTTTTGGAGAAAATTTTAGAAAAATCAGTTTAAATTTTTTTAAGCAAATTAGTATTTAAGGCTAAATTTAAAAGCGGAAGTTAAAATTGCAAAATTTTTGTTGAGTTTGGAAAATTTATCGGCTTTAAATTCTTCAGAATTTTATCCTTGACCACAAAACATTGTCGCAATGTTTCAATGTTTCGGTAATGTTGCGCAACAGTAATCGATCGTTTTTGGTCAATGTTTTGCAGCAATGTAACAGCAATTTTCATTGGGCATCAAATTTTGCTTGTAATTAATTTTATTCTTCTTTTGATTCTGTTCTTTTCTTCATTTTTAATGTATTTTTTGCTCAGTTTTTAAATTGTTATCAAAATTCGAGACTTTATTTGTGACATTGAGCAAGCAATGAGTAATGAATGGTGCTCAAACCTAGAAATTCAAATTTGTCACACATATTCGTTTTGCTAAATTTAAATTTCACTTTCATGGGAATTGTCCCTTAGTGTGTAATTACATAAACCTTGAAAAGTTTACACATTGTTGAAAATTTATTGTTTATGAAGTAATTTTTAAAGTATTTTATGAAAGAAAAATTTGAAAAAATGCATAAAAAAAGAATTTTTAATTGATAAAAATATTTGAATTTTGTAAAATTTAATAATTTCAAATTTATATTTTTAAAATTAAAAGATTTAAAATCTAAAATTTAAATTTAAATAATATAAAATTCATATTTTTAAAATTGAATAATTTAAAATTCATATTTTTAAAATTAAATAAGTTAAAATTCAAAATTTTTAATTTCAAAAAATAAAATTCAAAATTTTAAAAAAATAACAATTTAAAATTAATTAAATCAAAATTCAAAATTTTAAATTTAAATAATATGAAATTCATAAAAAATTAAAATTTAAAATTCCGACTAAACTATCCTAGTTCCAGGTATATTTTGCTATAAGATGCACTAAATCGCACTTACATAATACCTAATATTCAAATTTTATCTAAACATTTCATGTGCAACAAATTCATAAATCTATTAAATACTGACGTCTATGCCCTACAAAGTATGAAGTACACATCTATACTCAGGGTATAATAAATTACATCTCAAATCATCTCTAAAATGAAGAAACCAAAAGAGTCAAATGAAGTTTAAAGTAACAAAAATAAATAAATTTAAATCAGTATCATAAGTGTTGTGTGCGAGAGAGTCAAGTGAAGTAATTTGATAATGTAAAAAATTGAAATCGAAAGTTCATGACCTATTCATATATTTTGAAATCTATAGCAGTAAATTTTAATTAACAAATTATTCTATATTTCAATGTAATGATTAAAAATCATTGAAATGCTTTTGGAGCCGGAGGTCAATTGAATATTTCAATTATTATGAATATTTGTGATTAGAAATTTTAGAAAAATTTAGAGTTATTTATGGGATTTTAATAAAATTTTGTAGTTTAAATTGAAGGGTCTGCTGACAATAAATTCGAAATTTGAAGGTTAATCGAAATTGATTTTTAAAATTTTTTACAGAAACTTCCAAGAAACTTCAAAAAAGAACTTTAACGAGACAAGAAACTTCAAAAACAAGTTTTTAATTCAAATTTTGAAAATATACAAAATCAGATAGACGACCAAAGAACTCTTGGAAGGACACTGTTGATAAAGACAGTATTGCATTGAAAATTGGCAAATTGGAGACAAGATTCGAGTTAAATCCAACATAATATCAAAGTCACACCAACTTGATGCTGGATTTTGAATCGACTAACCATTTTGTGCTATTTGGGTATTTATATCAATTTGAAGATATTCAGATAAAATCTGATAAATCAGCTACTTATTGGAATTGAGGTATTTTTATGGAATTTGAAGGGTATTTTCCTCTGAAAAGTCAATCTCGAATCAACAATGATGGCCTAGATGTGTACTAGAAATTTGAGACAGTATCAATCTAAAGTCCAGACCTTTGTAGATTAGATTAGAAGCACTAGAAGCTTTACAGGCATAAATACCGCGTTTGGGTTCCCTAAAGGTCTATCTGTAACATCAAAACACGCTCTTTGCCTATTAAAATCGATTTCATCCTCAAAAACATTGAAATAACCACCTAATTATTAATTAAAATTCAAAGCATCACCACACATCTCCACTCTATCAATTTGTCTTTAAATTAACACATAAAATATGAATAAAAATATTTGAAATTCTTGAATTAAAATAATCAAAAAGTCATGCATGCAAAAAAGAGAGCATCCAAGCATCATCATGCGATGCAATCAAGAACGTGTTGATCGCATTAGCAACAACTGACATTTATCTGACATGCATTTTTTCCTACCTTTCTTGCAACATTTAATCTTCAGTCTTATGGATGGAATTTCTTTGTTTTTTTTAAATTTATTTATCTACACACTCAAAATTGATTTAATTTCTCTTTATTTTCACTTACTCGGACAATTTCGCTCATCTGACATATCGTCGGTGCAATCAATATTTCCATTACATCGTTTCGATAGCGATATGCAGTTACCATAATCGCATTGCCATTGATGAGCTCCACAAGCTGAATAATTTTCGGTTCGCATGCATAAATTTTTTTATATATTTTTAAAATTATTTATTATTAATTAAATTAATTTTTAAATTGAACTTCAATCTTCATTAATAAAATTGTTACATACGACAATCTTGTTCGTCCGCTCTATCATTAGGACAATCAATACGTCCATCACAACGTGCTGTCATTGAAATGCATGTATTATCACCGCATGTAAATTTTCCAAGTTCACAAAAAAATTTAACTCTATTCTTAATTACTTTTTTGTTTTTTTCAATGAAGAATTTGTAAGGAAAGCATGTAAATGGTCAATAGCGATAATTTTTTAAAATATATTTTATATCCAAGCAGCATAAAGGTTATTTACAAAAGAGAGAGGAGAAAAAAATTAATTTAAATTGACTGTTAGTAATTTTCAAGCACTTTAAAAGGTATTTTTAGCTTTTATAATTTTTTTTGCGGATTGTTAGAGAATTTTTGTTGGACTTTTATGGATTTTTCAGGCATAGATTGATTAATTGAATTGTTTGTTAAGAGATTGTTGCTTAAAATTGCAAATTGAACCACAAAAAGTTGTGTTAAATTGGTAAAATTGCTTAAACAGCGGTGGGCAACCTCTTGTGGTTCGCGGCACTTTTTGGTTGCAATCCACGACTAAAACTGCACACAACATGCTGCTCTTGATATTTTCAAACAATTTCGACACACAGGTTGTCCACCACTGCTATAGAACATTGATTAATACCCATAAATTCTCATATCCATATCCAAATCCAACAAAATTTCCCTCACGACTCACAAAGTCTTCCTTAATAATTTCAAAAAACCCATTTTTTGGCTGCCAATCAAAAGTAATTGTTCAAAATAATCAAACTCAATTCTACAATTTTTTGTTTTTTTGGGAAAATATAATTTTTAAAAATATCAAAAATAAATAAATAAATTTAGCCAATTCTACAGCTAAAAATCTACCTTCATTACAGAATTCTTCGTCCTCGCCATTTTGACAATCAGCTACACGATCACAACGTTTTTCAAGATCTATACATACACCATTCTCACATTGGAATCCATCACAATTTTCTAAATTGATTTTAGATTTTAAGAAAATTTTGAGAATAGACGAGAACAAAGTTCCAAAGTTTTAGATATAAGTTTTTTTTACTAATTTAATTAATTAATTTATGTTAAGTTATGTGCAAAATATTACTTAATACATATTTTACATATTTTACTTTATCAACTTAATAATATTACCTATATAAAAATTTAAATAATTTTTAAACTTACCACAATCATCCTCATCTTCTCCATTAGGACAATCGCTGACTTGATTACATTTATCTTCATTTGGAATACAACTTCCATCACTACATGTGAATTCGAGTTCATCATTGCAAGCTGAAAGGAGATAGATAATGATGAGAATTATTAGATTTGTTGATATAAAGATAAGGAAATTTTGAAGACTTTTTGGTGATTTTTTTACTTAAATGAGTCAAAGTATCGCAATTGGATTCCTGAAATGAGCCATTAAAGGTATTATTGTGCACAAATTGCTAATTGATCAAAAATTCGACAATCAGAGGTCGGATTTATCTGATATTAAGTTTGTACGCTGCAAGTGAACACTAGTGACCCTACTAAGTGTACCAGTTCACTATTCAAGCCGTGTAATTGTTTCAATATAGTGTAAATCGACACAATAGCTCTTAATCGACTAGAATCTGTGCTATTATGCCGATTCAACTTCAAATTACTCTAAATTCTCAAAATTCATCCCTTAATCATCAAAAACAAACAAAACAATTGATCCATCAATGATTTTTCATTCAAAAATCAATTCATTATTCAAAATAGACTCATCAAATCATAATTACACTATAGTTCTTGACACAAATATTTCTAAGAATACATCACAATATTCTATACAAATTATCTTCCACTTCAAATCGCTTCATTTACTTATTATTGTGCAAATTTATCAAGTTCCATTCTATTGACTCATTTTAAAACTTTAAATATAACAAAGTATGACCGCATACAAGAAAATTGCATTAATTCAAGTGCAATAAAGTTACAACAAATTGTAATAAATTGTAGAATATATGATGTCAGGTGTTCAGTAGCTAATAATAGACAAATTATTTCACGGCTTCATTCAACATGTTTCGTCTATTTTTCTTCTTTTGATATTAATTCATTATTACTCATTGACACAGTGTATACGTCTATTCATAAACATCAACAGAGTTGAATGATTCTTTTCATTCTTCACACGAGATTATTTGTACACACATGCGCGACTGATGTGGTTTCATAAAATACAATAAAAAAAGTGTTAAGATGGAATGTTGAACAAGATTATAAACATTTAATTCAAATTATCAAATTAAGCTTTAATGCATGAAGAGATTTTAAATATTTTTACGGATGTTGATGACAGGAGAAATAAAAATTTTTTTATGACTTTATATTTAATTTTGCTTATCGAATTTATTTACTCGTAAAATATGATAATAATGTCTATAAAATTAGTCTGTTTACAGATGTTATAGTAAGATTTGAAGAATTGGGGTCTTAATTAATGATGGGTTTTGAAATATTTGTTGGTATTGTCCACAAGACTGATTTCCGATGCCCATAGCTCAAATAAGGTTTCTAATACCGAGACCAAGACTTAACGAACTAGGTTTTGGGAATTTAAGGAAACCACGACTTCAAGTTTTTCTTGCAAGGACATAGCTGGGTTCTAGATCTGAATAACTGGATTTTTTCACGAAAAATTCTAGCCAATTGAATATTTTCTGCAAAAAAGGAGAATTTCTGATCCAAAATACGCTCTCGAACCCTAATTTATATTCCTGAATAGCACAAATCGGCAAATCTATAAAAAATTCTGTCCCAACACGACATGACTTGGATTTTGGGCCAGATGCATTATAAATCATTTGAGCCTCGTGTCGGATTATGGATCGATTACCCTTTATCTGCTTTTTGAGACAATTAAAATCAGAGCTTGAAGTCAACTCAGATTTTATATAAAGTCGACATTCTAATACAAAATCCTAGTTGATTTCGAGCTCTGATTGCAATTCAATTTAGAATTATTTATCTAATTTATATTCAATGATGACACCACAAAAGCAATTATTAGATGAATGATAGACACCATAACCAAACAACTCCCCACTCAATAATAGAAATTTGACATTATTTAGTGAGAATTGGTTTAAAAGAACAGAAGATAATTGAAGATTGCCTTATTCAGCACATTTTAAGCTGTAAACAAAGTCCGCTTGTTGAGGGTGGAGAATTATGGCCATAAATAATACTTGAGGCTAATATCATTGCATAATAATGCAGATTTTGTGATGATATTCAAACATATTTGATAATATTCAATAAAATGAGATAATATTCAGTCAACGCGTGAGGAATTTAGTACGTTAGTGTCATGGCATTTTGAAGAATTTATTGATGAGACATTTTGGAATTTATGGGTGTGTGAAGAGTTGATTTGATGAGTTTTGAGCAGGAAGTATCATTTTTTTGCAGAAATATTTGTGATTTTGTAGAAAATCTTTGGTTTTGAAGAAGATTTGAAAGATTTTTGAGTCAATTCGAATTTGACTATTGACTATTCTATACACAATCCTGTTTGTTGTTGAGGATTGAATTTTGAGTTGTTGTCAAGTATTCTGTGACATTTGATAGATTACACCAAGATCAAACTTGTCTTTTAACACTAAAATATGATTCAGAGCTAGAAGTCAACTCGGATTTTGTATGAAAAAGTCGACTCAAGTTGATTCAACTCTTTACAAAATTCGAGCTCTAAAAGGAACCAAAATTAATCAAAACCAAATCTTATCTCCAATTTTCAGGACTTCCCGACCTTAAAAACCATCCTCCGACCTTCAAAATCGCTACTGCATCCCATTGCGCATCACCAAACCTCCCTGAACACATTAAAAAATTCTTTAATATTTCCAATAATAAACATTGATCTTCAACCGACCATAATCCCTTCATTTCAACATCATAAATCCCCTTTAAAGTCCTTTATCAAATCATTTACATCTTTATTTATTCTGACATTATATTTTGTATTCATTTTCTTTTGTTATCTTAACGTTTTTACAATTTTAGTCTCGCAAGGAATATGAGAGAAAATGAGAAAAAATTCGCATAAAGCAGCACAAAATAAAAAAACTGAATTTCAAGTGGCTCGATCAATATGCAATTTCAATCCAACACCATCGAGTGGATTTTTTGCTGCTTGCTATTTCGAGAAATATGATTTTTTATATTTTATTTGTGTTTCTATATTGAAATAAAAATGAAAATATGCAAACAAGATCATAAATTGAATTTCGATTTTTTTATTTTACAATGCTTGCAATTATTTTTTTTATGCATTTGCTGCAAATCACACTCATCGTTATTTTTTTTTTTTTTGAGTTATTTTTATGGTGATTTACTGTGTTTAATCATCAGATGACGAATGACTTTATGTAAATTGTCTGTAATAAATTCTTTATAGTTGAGGAGGTTAGGTGAGGTGTAAAAATCTATTTTATGGATGGATGGGAAAGGTTAAGCATGTAGGATTTAAAAGAGCATGTAAGAACATTTTGTCATTTATTGCAGTTCATGGAAGACAGATAGCATGTTAAAAGACCTTTTACACGCTTTTATTTGACTTGTTCTGACAGACAGAAAGTCTTTTTTCAATTTTTCTGCAAATTAAGATGCAGTTAATGTTAAGAACATCATATTTAAGGCAATTGAGCTGAACAGAATTCGATTTGTGACGTTATAAACAGTTAAAGGCTAGTTTTAATAGTTTTTCGAACCATTTGAGCTGGTTAGAAGACTAATTTATGTATTGAGGTTGTCAGAAATCAGACGCTGACTTCTAATGGGAATCCACAATTGAAATGACTGCTTCGTCTTGCTGTAGATTGAATTCTCCGAACAAGCAATTCAAAAAAGATTGAGATCGATTGAAGATTGAGATTGAAGATTGAGATTAAAGATTGAGATTAAAGATTGAGATTGAAGATTGAGATTGAAGATCAAATTTGTGAGATTGAAGATTGAGATTGAAGATTGAGATTGAAGATTGAGATTGAAGATTGAGATTGAAGATTGAGATTGAAGATTGAGATTGAAGATTGAGATTGAAGATTGAGATTGAAGATTGAGATTGAAGATTGAGATATTCCAGGATTATCTCCATCTCTGTCTCAAGAATTTCTTAAATTGAGACTCAAAATCAAGTCCGCAAAATCGACACTACAGCAAAACTAAAGTTTCAAAATCCCAGTTTCAATTCCACCAGTCCACTTATCCACCTCAACTCATCAATGACATTCAAACCAATCATAATCTATATCCACTCAATTCACAATCATCCACACTCCAAACAAATCCAGAACAATAGCTAATTTATAATCACAATCAACAATAATCATCGCAAAGAATGCAACATAATAAATTGAACATAATAGTCATCACTTAACATTATTCAAAAACTCAATAGGATCAATTATATTTCAATCAATCAATTCCTCAAAAGATAATGTCACTCCGGTCATTATCAGATAATTGCTCATCATCACATCTCAATTTATTCAATTTTTCTATGCACTCAATTATCAATTGTGGCATAAAAAAAATGATGAAAAAAAAAAGAACATTTTTATTTTTTGTTGAATGAGTGTGAATGCTGTCATGCTGACCCATATACAATAAAAAAATGTTTTTCTTTGCATCTTGAAATGTATTTTTAGAACTGATTTATTAGGTTTTATTATGTTACACATTCTGATTTTTCAAAGAGCATTTAAGAGATATTTTTATTACCTTCTTAAAAAATGTTCAGTATAGAAACAGACTCAATGACATAATGGTCGTTACCACCAACAGTTGCCTCATCAAAATCTGAATTTATAATTATTATCTCTTACATCCAAGTCATCTCGCTTGATGTGAGCATGAAATAAAATCTATTATTCAGAAGAATGAAAAGTTCAGTAAGCTGAAGTGAAGATGAAAAAGAGCAATGAGATTTAATGATGCTTGAACTATCGAATTGAATTTCAATGGCAAAAAAAAACAGCTAGCACAACATGAATGCTTCTTTCTCTTCTGACTCTTTACGTCTCATGTTTCCTTCCTGCATTTTTCTAAAAAAAAAAATTATTTTTTTTGTGCTGCTGTTTTCGGATCGCATAGACAGTTGAGAGGAAAATGAGAGGAAAAATTTGAGAAATTCACAAATGATGTGGATTTAAAAGTGAATTTTGTGTGGATTTAAAATTGGATTTTTAAGCTTGAATGCCAGAAATTGACTGTAACCGCGTTTTTGAAATCAAAACAAGTTCGAAGTCAGTTTTCACGATGTCGTCAAGTCAATATCGGGTCTTATCGTTAATAGGATGACATAGCATTGCTCTAATGAACTAACTGTACTATCCTGGTAAGAGACTCATTTATAAAAGGCACAACATAGTCACTAGGGCATCGCTTAGCTGCTGTGTTGATGGCAAAGTGAGAAAATTATGTAAAAGTGCTTTGAAGGCACGGTCGCGACAGTTATAGACTCTTTTTGACTTCTATTAACGAGATTTTCTGAAGCGTGCTGCTCGGATTTCGGTTTTGGTGAAAATAAATTTGGTCAATGAAGTGCCTAATCCTTATTCAGAGTTGTCAACTCTAGGTTATCTATCTAGATGTGGGTAGTTTTGAGTCAAAGTCAAAGGCAGAGCTTTGCTAGTTCAAATGCAAACACTAATCATACGCCTCTTTGTTTCAACTCTACCCACAATACAGCTTGTCCCCTCTATAATAATCAACATCACTTCCAAACAACCCCCAATCTCTTGTAAATAAAAGTATTTTGATGACGAAAACAAGAGAAAATGTTTATGATTGAGTCACGTACCATTTTTCAGATCATCAATGAATGCTTAATCACTTAAAACTTATTTTAACACAGAATTTGAAAATATTGGGACATTTTTTGAGAGTTCTTAACTGGTTGAGGAAATTAGTGGAATTTTGTGTTGTGGTTGGGAATTTATGAGGTTTAGTAGGGGTGATTATGAGTGAATTGTTGAGTTAGATGGCTAGTTAGTTGTAAGGAAGTGATTATTATATTGTTTCTCAAGATATGCTTTATGGTATGCTAATAATTAGTAAAATACTCCAAATTTAAGGACTGAGACATTCTGCCGATCGTTAAATTGAGTTAACTGGAGCCCTAACCTTAAGGCTTCAACATCAGAATCGAATGAATGAACATACGAAAGTGGACATAAAGTCAATGATCTGTAAAAATTTCAATTTTTGCAATATTTTTAAAGGCAATAAACATTTTAAGAGATTGAAATGCATAAAATGTTCTTAAAAATCAACAAGATGTCAAGATGCTCATATTTAAAAATTAAGAACACACAAAACGAGTAAGACAATAGCCAAGGGCATCTCCATTTATAGGAGGTCCACGGCACGACTCAAATCTCTCATATGTATAACTTAATGCTCATAGTCACATCATCATTTCCCTAAAATACTCAAAAAACCAAACAACTTAATTCCCAAAAAAGTATATTAAGCCTATTCAAATCCAGCTTATAGACAACGAAAAGACACCAAAGGTTGAACACCTTCAAATCCCTGCTGTATTAAAAAAAATCGTAAAATAATAAGTTTATTGCCTACTCAAAACGAAAACAAATAAATTATTAAATATGAATAAAAGAAACAAATTCAAGATCAAAGCATCAAAAAAGAAGAAGTTCAAGACTTTTTACTTCCTTAATCCACAAATCAAACAATCATCAACTACCGAAATCGAAAAAAAAAATGAACATAAAAAGAAATCAAAATAAATTAATTTACGATTAGCTAAGATCTAGACGCACGCGAGTAATAAACATTAAGACGCTAACAGAGATACAGCTGATGACATAACGCAACGTGATACTCTCTATCGTGTTGTGTTTATTATGTTTCTTTTGTGGCAAGTAGCCAATGATAAAAGAAATGATCAGAATTAAATCCAGTTGATGACTTCATTTATGAAAAGGCATGAAACAGTAAGAAGCGCATAATTATGGACATAAAGATGATAATGAAGAAGGTTTTGTGGATCTTCAGCAGTTGTGACTGAACATTCGACTAAAACAATCGATTTTTATTGTAGATTCCCAAAAATTCTATAGAATTCACCTCAATCCCCCCACATTGTTTTAAGTATTAAGCACCACAAGACCTCTTATCACAAGAGCATCTTCCCCTCAACCATCAAACTCAAAATCACCGATTAAAAATCTCTCATAAATTTCATAAAAATAAATTTCTCACAACAGAATCTTTTTTATCTCTTACACGATCTTTTAATTTGATGACAAGTGATTGATGCAGTAATGCTATATCAAAAACCATCTAATAAAAAAGGTAATAAAGTTTGGAGTACACAAAAAAAAAATGCAAGAAGCATGAACAACAGGCAAAATGAGGAGAGAAAGAGGAGATAAAATTCTTTAAATTTTGACCTTTTACTTCATAAATAAATTTTTATTTTAGATTTTTTTTCACATGGATGGCCAGAAAGTGGTGCAAGTTTGGGGATTTTAAGTCTTGAGTCATCCTATTGACTACCTGAATCGATTTCTAAAAGCTTATACAATCCCTAGAGAGTCTCCATCGACCCTAGAGAGTCTCCATCGACCCTAGAGAGTCTCCATCGACCCTAGAGAGTCTCCATCGACCCTAGAGAGTCTCCATCGACCCTAGAGAGTCTCCATCGACCCTAGAGAGTCTCCATCGACCCTAGAGAGTCTCCATCGACCCTAGAGAGTCTCCATCGACCCTAGAGAGTCTCCATCGACCCTAGAGAGTCTCCATCGACCCTAGAGAGTCTCCATCGACCCTAGAGAGTCTCCATCGACCCTAGAGAGTCTCCATCGACCCTAGAGAGTCTCCATCGACCGCAGAGAGCTTCTATGCTCATCCTAACCCAAATGGCCACCCGACTACACATCAGATAATATTTACTTGATTATAAAATTACGATATGGACGTCAAGCATATTTCACATGTGAATACAAATGTGCACATGCCCAAAAAAACTTAAATTTTTGATTTATTACTGTTAATACATTTTTTTTTTTCATATTTAGTGACCAAAAGAAATGTACATCTGGATGTTCCATCTCTCGCGCGATGAAGCTCCAAAAATGCATCAAAAAAAATTCTCCAAACGTGAGTTATTCAGAAACTATCAATTATGTGGCTGCACAGGCCATTCCTCTTTTCAAGCGATACTAAAATAAAATTTTCATTTTTTTAACAAATTGCCGGTCATGGCGGTCAATGGCTCTAAAAAACATATTCATTGAGGTAATTCGAGGTGACGTTAAAGTTTGAATTTAATGGTCAATTGATCTTCATTTTTCAGTTTTTTTGAGTCTTCTTAGGCAATAGCATTTAATGAATGTTCAACATTTTTGACAGATATTGAATAGATTAGACGACAAATAATGAATTTTAATTGATTGAGTGGTAAAGTTAATTAAATGTTTGTTAAATTAGGTCATAATTTACTTTGGGCAATGATATTTTGTGACACTGCATTGTAAGTGCTGCCGTTATTTGAATAGAAAATTAAGAATGTTCTGTTTAGTTTGATGAGGTTGCTGAAAATTTTGGTTGCGTCATTTGAGTGTGTTTAAGGCATTAGATTATCAGTTAGTTGAGGTAGTAAGGCCGAGGAGCACAATATGGCTACACTTGGGCAACACTCTTGGCAAGCCGCATTTTTTGCCATAAGAATGGATCAAAATCAGCTGTGACGGAGCCGGCAGGGCAACGTAGCGTCTTACCGATTACAAGGGTACCTACTGGTGCCTTAGCAAATGCCTTGTGCTGCTTGGGATTGATTTTGAGAATTTATCTTGTTATTTGAACAATATTGGGTAAATTCTTGAAGATTCTTACAAATTTGAATGTCAATTGGCAACCTGAGCATTCAGACCCCTAATCCCACTCCCAGACCTAACTCCGCACCTGCTCTAACCACTTTAAAATCAAAACTCTACTCAATCATCAACAATTGCTCTTTTACAAGCCCTCTCAATTCTCCTTTATCTCATTTCTTATTACAAATTGTTCTTAACTCCTTAATGAAATGTCGTTTGATTTTGAAACGTGATTCCAATTCTACTTCTTCATCATCTGCTCAATTTCAAGTCATGATATAGAAGAATTATCGAAACAACAAGTCTATGAGAAAATGAAAAAGAAATTGATTTACTAAAGGAATTGATTTTGTGTATAGGAACAATTTTGAAGGAGGAGAAGATGAAGATTTGAAGACTGTATGCCGAATAGACAATGAGAAAATGAAAATGAAACTCATTCTTCTTTATGCGACGATGTACATGTAAAATTAGATAAATAGGCATTTTGGGAGGAATAATTCATTTACGGAATGTTGTTATGGTGATCTACTCATTTTTGATGTGTTTTTTACGAGAATTATTTTGTTGAGTGTGGAAAGAAAGTTACAGGTTTATTGGGAATATGAGTTGAATTATTAGGTAGTAATTGAGTGAATTGTTGGGTTCTTTTGAGAGTGCTAAGTGAAAGTTTAAAATATTGATAAATTTTTCAATCTAAATTAAGATTTTTTTATGAAATAGGGTCAATCAGGTATCAGCAGGAAGGTACAGGATGGAGAAAAGTCAAAAGTACCGATTAGGATTTTAGATCCTGGTACTAAAATGTACTGAGTTAAGTATTATGATTTCCGAATTACATACAACTCAATTCCTAAAATAAGAACTTTAGTTTTGACCAAAACCAGGTTCATGCCAACTTATGAGCAGATTTTTCATTTTTTCTACGTCATATGACTTCGATCTTGAGTAACACAATGCAGCAAATCACATTTTGCGCCGTTAAAATTGATTGAAATAAGCCAACACGGGTCTGTCCAAGGCTCAGACACTCATCTGCAAAATTGTGTAATGTAATTCTGAGTCTGTGTTTTGCTTCCGTCTAAACAACTTCGCGTCTTACCGTTAATGAGTCGACTTAACGGTCATCTAGCTAACAGGGTGTGCTATTTGGGTAGATTAAGAGGCAGATCATTGTAATCAAAAATGACGTACAGACCAATCAGACAGTTGCAAGGTTAAGTGGTGTTGAGTTAGTTAATACCATTTTTGATTGCCGTCATTAGCAAACTATCCAACTTGAATGACATACGACATCAAAAAATATGAAAGAATGTCTTCAGGTCAACGTAACTCCGGTGTAATTTAACCAAATCCGACTCTAGTAAATTAACAATTCTCTCAATGTTCCTAAAAATTTATTCTAGACGGCAATCATCTTTCAGCATCAACCACAAATCCATCTCAAAAAAGAAATTCAACAATTTCAGTCTTAAACAAGACACAACTGTCTAGAATCTAGATTATAAATCAAATCACACCATGTAGGGCAATTGCAAAATTTAATGTAGGTGAAGAAATTAACAAATGTTTCTGAGGATTATCAGCATTTTAAAATCAAAGTCTAAGTTTCCCTGGTGACTTGCTCTGCTACAAAGTACCTTTGTACATGCAAATTTAGTTAAATCAGAAATGTTTTCATCGTGTTTATGTTGTGTATAACTTACTAAAAAAATGAGGGGAACTGTGGGTGATGTTAAAGTTTATCATCTAGCATTTACGCATGCATTAATCTCTTCTCAGCTATGCGATGACTAATTTTTTACATTTTATACAGCACAAATCTAAGATTTACAATTCTAACAGGTGGGCGGATTTTGATTGAATGAAATTCATGTCAAAGAATGAACGATTGTGAAATTAGTCACACGAAATGAATTTATTATGAGACATTTTGGTGTGTCTACAGACTTTAAAGCCATAAATGAGATGAATGAGAATTAGTGGCAAAAAGGTATAAATTAGATCAAAATATGTGTCAGTATGACATCGACGGGAAATTTTTTCTTTTTTTTTTATGCAGCAACATGAACTTTTGAGGAAATTATTTAAGAAATATTCAAATAATATTCATCAAGTGTGTAATTAGTGTGACTTTTATAGGTTTTGATAATTATTTTATGCTACACGGAAGGTTTTTCATGATTTTTAATGTCATTTAAATCAAGAATTCTATTTGTATGGAAATTTAGTTTGCTACTGGGTGTTCCCAACAGCCTACTGATGATTTTTAAATCGTGTGTAGATTTTTAATTAGTTTATTTAATTTTTTATGGAGAATTTGAATTTATATTGTGTTAAATGATGATTTACATTAGAATATTTGAGTAATTAGGTAGAATTTGATGCATGGAGGAGAAATGCCTGAATATTGAGCTCCTGGACGACTTAACTATTGGCTCAGACTCAATTTAATAGAATCTAGACTAGTGGCAGAGTCATGCTAGCTTGGGGCTCAATTTTAGACCGTACGTTTACCGTGGTTGGTGAAATATAGTTCACGACGTCTAAACGGCCATAAATTGGACTATAGGATGGCTTTACACTGGCAGGTGGGGTTTAATCGAATATGGTCTAGAGCCAGAGTCATACTGACCTCAGGTAGAATTTTCAGTAATATGTCTTTCAGGATAGCTGGAATGCTTTTTAATCTAGCAGCAAATCAAGAAATCGCCCCAAAATGTTGACCGAGCAGCCATTAGAACCTCAATCATTCTTACTCTAATGCCCTAGTTCATCAAAATCCAATCATTTCACTCAGAAACTAATTCCTCGAAACAAATTCAATAAAAATATTAATTTCATTGCATTTTATTTTGAAGACATAAAATATTATCAAATTTTGAATAAAGGAAATGTCAATCAAATTTGGACAACGCAAAAATTGCCTTTATTTTTGACTTCTTTCACTTAGAATTCATACCATTTTATTTATAAATATTCTGAATTCATTTCGTGCATTATGAAAATAATTGCAATTTTCTTAAACTTTTTTTCGATATTTACGTGAGAGACTTT
This sequence comes from Chironomus tepperi, assembly GCF_022539635.2. Classification (NCBI taxonomy): domain Eukaryota; kingdom Metazoa; phylum Arthropoda; class Insecta; order Diptera; family Chironomidae; genus Chironomus; species Chironomus tepperi. Next base: position 1,876,515 of record NW_027226195.1, on the reverse strand, counting down.
TAAATATTTTTTATTCATGCAATAATCTGCGAAGTATATTTTTATGTGCCGTAACAGGTGATTTTTTTGTGTTTGCGACTTTGATGGAAGAATATTGGAATAAATTTGATGATGGAACATCGCCAGACGATGAAGTAGACAGAAAATAATATTTTAAAAGAATAAACGAAAGCAGCGAAGAATTTTTGGCTGAAAAAATGTCATTTTTTGAAGGAAAAATGAAAGGAGAGAATAAATTGGAAAACTTATTAAATTAGCGATCGCTATCGATATAACAGGAGAGGTTTGCGAGGCATTTTGAATGTCTTTTTGCTATTTTTAAATAAATTTCCTTCCAGCTCAACAAAACAGCAACAATTCATTTTAAAAACAATTTATAATCCCTTAAATCAAAACCTTATATGAAAAATAACTATATTAAAAATAATTACACTAATAAATTTAAATGAAATGATAATTTATGTCCACCACCTATAATTTTGTAATACCCGACATCGGTAAACAATAATTGTCTAACGTGACACATAACATATAAGTCACATATTGAGCCTGGTGAAATGGGAGCAATGGAAAACAAATATTTTGCATGTAAAATGGACGTTACATTTTAGAAACAACTAAAAAAAATGAGTCAATGTTAATGTCAAAGAAATTAACGATAATATGCGCACATTTACATTATATGAAAAATGTGTTTAGAATTAATTGCATAATTAAAAGGGGAAAAATAGGATTAAAAATTTTCTATTTATATGTCTGGTTAGTTGGTCACATGAGATTATAAGCTGACCCGAATGACACTTAGAATGCAACAGAAGAACACGCAATAGCCGATCATATGGTTGTTGAAAATGCAATCCTTTAAAGCAAACTGCGTGAAAATGGTTAAAAATCCTAGACTGTTCAACCTGACGCTTGGTTAGATTCAGATTCGGTTAAATCCGGTCTCAGGCCAGACTTATATCTACCTGGGGATGAATTTGTTGCTATTTCTATGCAGTATGTCTTCATGGGATGAACCAGATATCTATGTTGTAGTGATATTAAGTAAGGTGATCTAAGATTAAGTCTTCCACTTTTAATATGAAAATTGACGATATAATCACAAACTGAACTGTCAATACAACATTGTAGAGAATCAATCAGTTACGAGTCCGTCAAAAATCAGTCATGGTTGCTGATATCAACACCAAATGACAACCATATTGCTTTAATGATGCCATTTTGATTTATATCTCTTAAGGTATCGATTCTGTAGCGTTTCATTTTGTTTAAAGTATTTTAATTGGTTGTAAAGTTGAACAATTTCAATGAATTGTAGAAAAAGGTGAAACTAACCCAATCAATGAATTCAATCCAATTTAGTCCAAACTAATCCAACCCAATCCAACCCTAAACAACCCAACTCAAGCAAATCCAATCCAATTCAATCTAACCCAACCCTTAATCTAATCCAATCCAACCCTACCCAACCCAACCCCAACCCCATCCCCATCACAACCCTACCCAACCATACCTAATTAACCGAATGAATCATCCCAGATAACAGCTAAATCCTCAAAAAATCACAAAACAATCATCAAATAGCTTTACCTTAAACTTGCCATAAACAACATAATCCCACAAAACTCTATAACAAAAAAAACTTCAATCCAAACTTCATTACGACTGTTTCAAAAATTTCTTCATTTTTTCTGCATGAAAATTGTATTAAAAATTTTCTTGTCAATTTTTTTTTAACTCTTATTACTCATGCAATTTCTTAACAAACCTTTTTATTTATATACATTTTCTTTTTAAACCCTTTTATATCCAAAGTTCATAAAGAACAAGAAAAACTACCGAAAAAGCAACGAACTTTTTCCTGATTGAAACAATTTAAAGGAAAACAAAAAATTTTCACTAAACAAATTTAAAGAAATAAAAAAAAAATAGTAAAAATCTCAACAGACATTCCATTCGCGAAAATAAACAATTTAAATGAGCAATGAGGGAAAATTGTGGAGACACAGAAGTAAAAATACCAAAAAAAAAAACTTTTCCACAACTCCGCAATTCTCGGTGACATAATTTAATAATTCTAGGTAATAAATATTAATGAAAATAACTATTTGTAAGGGGTGAGGTGAGGAAAAAGGGGTTCACTGTGTGTCTATAGACGAGATAGAGACTAACTGTATATTTTACCATGTGGTTAAAAATGAGGAGGAAGGGAGACAACTGCAGAGAATATTGTACCAGTTACCAGTTATTTCATATTTTGTTGTTGTTGTATTAAATTTTGCAAATACAGTCAAAGGAATTCTCTCCAAAAAGGCATAAAATAGCAACACGAGTTAAAAAAAATATTTCAAATTATCATCATGCATAAATATTAAAAATAGCACAGAAATGAGTCAAAACATTAAAATGAAGAAATTTTTCAATCATCTACACATCACTTTATGACAATGAGAAGCTACTGTGTTGTTGCTTTTCTTATTTAAATGCTTTGGGCAGGAAACAAATTGAGAAACTATTAAAATAATCATATGAATTGTAATGAGATTTGCTTTGTGGATTTTTAAATGATTTTGAGGATGGATGTGGGAAATTGGAGCTTTTAAATGTGTTTATTGAAATTGTTTATGTTCGACACAGTTGAAGTCAATTAGAGCTGACTTTAAAGTGCCAAAGTTGAACTGACTATACTGGATGCCACTCGAAAATAGAGTCCTACCAACTTTAGGGTTTCTCATAGTCTAGGTTTCGAGATCAAGATTACCCACATACTTTCTTTCTTGGTTGGACCATACGTGAGGTCATTGCCGTGTGGAAGGAATTTTTAAAGAAAAATCTAACGTTTGAGAGCTTCTGTCAATTCAAAGTTATGTGTCTTTCTTTAAGCGTTCTTTCTACACATCCAATCCCTGTCCCGTATTAAAATAGATATTCTTCGACAAATCTCGAGACTGGAAATGGAAAGCCTTAATCAACTCTAATTCAAATACCATTCAAACCCAGAAGTCTTAAATTTTTAGGACAGTAACAAATTATTGTTCTAATATATCATGTTACAGCTAATCCATGGGCTTGGACTAGTTTAAAATTTATATGAGCGATAGAACCAGCTTTAGGAATCATCTGTGCGAGGCAATAAATTTTAATTGGTCTGTACGTCCAGCAAAATAATTCAGAACTCGGGGTCGACTCAACTCCTTATAAAATTTGAGTTGACTTCGAACTCTGAAGTTAGCAACAAGAATTTAATCTCCGCCTTTAAAATTTTAAATCTCAAATCTCCTCAAAACTTGCGAAAATCTTTGAATCTATTATAATGTTTGACACTGAAAACACTACTTGATGCTGTCTATAAACCAGGTCATCGAAAAGTCGCACATAAAAATCTCAAAAAATGTATAAATAAAAATTCTCACTTGACAGTAGCATTTATGAAAAGACAAAAAATATGCAAAATAAGAATTTAAAAATCTAATCTTGCAAATAGTTATAATAATAATGAAAAAAGGAAGGTAGCACTGATGAGATTAATCTATTAGGATAAAGCTATAAAAGACACATGTGTATGAGATCATACAAATGAGGGGAAAGGTTGAAGGCTTTTCTAATTTAAATTTAAATTTATTTCACAATTACTATATGAAAATGAGAAAATATATATTTTAGTAGTTGTAGTTGAAAATAGTCATCATTAAAATAGAAAAAAATGTATTTTTTTTATTTCTGAGAAGATAGAGACAGAGGAAAATATGAAAGAAGTGAGAAGATGCGAGTAGTAATAAATTATTCGAAGATTAGTAAATAAAAATTTACATATTTTAATGGTTTGGAATGATTTTTTGCTTTATTGCTCATAACTTTTAAGCCTTTTGTCCTTGTTGCTTCATTATTGTAAATTATTTTGAGTTTTAGTGGTGTAAATTGTGGTTTGTGGAAAGTGAAGAATTGTTTTTTTTTGGAATTTTAAGTTTGGAATTTGAAATTTGAAACTTTAAATTGAATTTTTAATGCTTTCAATTTTCAATTTAAATTAGCTTTTTAAGAAATTGTTTTAAATTTTTTGATATTAATCTTTTTAATGTTTTCAGAAATTTTAAAAATTTTAATTTGGATATATTTTAATTTCAGAATCTTATTTTCTAGTGATTTAATAATGAAAATGTAAGAAATTAAGAAAAATAAATTGAATAATTTGAAATATATTAGAAAAAGATTTTTTAGACAATTTAAAATAAAGTTTAAAATTTAAAAATTATTTTGAACAATTTTTAAAAAAATTCAGAATGTTTAAAAAATTTAAAACATTTTAAAAATAATTTTAAAAAATTTAAAATAGTTTTGAATTTACAGGAAGTTACATTTTAAATTCAAATCTTAAAAAGTGTTGGATTTTTAAAAATTTAAAATTTTAGCTAAATTTCAAATTTTGAAATCAAATTCAATTTAAAAGTTTTTTTCTAGTTTTCTCAGAACTTTTAAAATTTAATTTTTTTTAAAAAAGTTAAATTTCATCAATCCAAAAATTTTAAATCATTCCCAACATTGTCATTCAAATTAAATTTAACAAATGTCATTCTTTACCCTCTTTTAAATCCATCAAAAAATACTTATCGTGACTCAAAAATAAAAAAACTCAAAATTGATTTACTCTAATTAAAATGTACATATGATTTGACATATTCAGATTAGAAAGAATCTGTCATAATTTTTTCCAACTCCCACATCCAATTAGCACATTTTCCCAACAAATTTACATTTTCCTCTTTCATTAAAATTGTTATTTATTCATGCAACTTAATATGAAATATTTTTGATATTTATCATTCAAAAAAATGCAAGAAATTCATCTCAAAAATTATGGAATGTTCAATAAATTTAGAAATTAATTAAAATATTTTCAAGATCAATTCCATTTCATTTCAATTCCATATGTGCGTCCACTTTATTTTCTGCACAAATAATTCAAAAAATTTCTAGCTCTTTTCAAACTTTTTGATGATTTTTCAATTTGTCTATTTTAAAAATCGCATGGAATTCTCATTACGATTAAGTGACCATGAAGTTTCAGACAGCACAAAAAAAATTTGCATGTCAAATTTGAAGATGACACTGATTTATGTACATAAAATTGTTTGATTGTTTTAGCTGTATAATCACTTTAGAGTACTCTAAAGAGTCACTTGGGTTGGATGGTTGTTTTGAGTAGTTGCGAGATTTGAGATGATTTGTTATAGATGATTTATGGGTTAGGGAATGATTGGAAATTATGTGACGATTAGGAGAAGGTGGATGGGAGGAAATAAGTTGCAATTTTGCAACTGAGTTCAAATTTTGGTTGATAATTTTGATACAGAGCATTTTAGTGAGGTAGAGAGGCCTCAAAATGGTATTTTTAACGTTACGTAATTTCCAAATGTTCCCTTAACAGCCTAAAATAGTGTCAAAGTGCAGATAAACTGAAGAATTCAAAGCAACACGATAATAAAGTGTAAAACCATATGTAGAACAACATTCCTATATAGATGATGAGTTCGAGTACCCTAGCTAGTGATTAACTGCACTTAGGACATAAATTCTTCAATTTGGAAGAGTTTTTGAGATAAAAATCTGTAAAAACATCGACATTTTACAATTTTTCATAGATTTTTTGTAATATTTTGAACTTTTTTCAATCAAAGACGTGGATTTAGCAAGGAAAACGGCGGTCAGTCATAATTTAGCTCCAGAAGTTACTTGGCGCAGAACAGTGATAAAAGAATGTCAGCTCAACGTACTGACTGAGAGTTTGTACCATCTAGATGATCCAGCAACAGAACTAGAGCCAGCAACAGAGTCAGATGGAAAGCATTTTGTTGTTACCTTAAGTTCCACATAGGAGCATGGCTAGAATAAGTAAGTAAGTAACCAAAGTCGTATTCAACGGGGTGTTTTAGAGTCAAACCTCCCCCCTCCCCTTTTTTTGGATCCACCTACACCCCTTCATCCAGCACATTCATCATCCCAAAATATTATCTTATCTTTTTCAAATTCAATTCAAATTTTCCTCTCAATTTAATGTTTTTGTTAATTATTTATCTTCTTCCATTTTCTCTCGTAACTTATTGATTACATTTTCATAGAACATGATACATTGTCTAATTATGATTTTGACTGCAAGCATTTGTAAGAGTTGTAAACTTTTTTTTTAATCATGTCTAAAAAAATTGATTTCTTTTTCCAAAAAAAAAAGTTAAAACTCAGGAAAAAGTTTTTAATAATCAAAAAATCTCAAATTTCAAATCCCAGTTCCTCGTGCCTCCATCATTCTTTTTTTCCCGTTCAATTAATTTGTTGTGGCATTTTACAAATGACCCCAAAAAAAATGCTGATTTCAAATGGCTTCATTAAGGCATCATCAATCGTTGTCATAGCATCACGGTCGCATCAAATTGAGATAAGCAGAAAGTGAAATGACGACATTTATGCCTTGGCTTTTTTTTATAACGCAAAATCTCAAAGCTGATAACCTTTTTATAAGTTCTCTCTTCTCATCGACCAAAGACTATAATTTACTTTATAAAAACTTTTTTTAAGGGATATTTTCCTTCACTAATTGAATCAGTCTTAAAAATATTTTTCTGATTCTTGAATGAAAGTGATTTTCAAGAAAAACTTGTCATTTAACATTAAAAAAATTTTTCGTGACATTTTCTTGGAACTTCAATGAAAGAATCGCTCCCAAAAACTCTATGATTTCACTTTTCATCTTCAATTTAATGAAAATTTTCTCAGAAATCTTCACAAACATTTATCTTAAAAACCTTGACAGATTGATATATTTATTGGAATCGCCACACGCAGTGTGACATAAGAAAATTTTGTAAACATCTTAATGCATTTTGGAGATAAAGAAAAAACATTTGAAACTGCATGTAATGAGTGGATATAAAACTGTGTGACGTTTAAGAACATTTAAAGATGTTAAGGCTAATTTTCACTTGCATTACTTATGTTAAATTTGAATTTTGAAAGAAATGGAGATTTTAACTGTGAGGAGAATTATTTTGGAGTTATTTTAATCGCATACTGTTTAATGAAGTGCACATCCCGGGCAGCAAAATATAGTTAATTAAACACAACTACGTAGAGGCATTGACGGCAAAATGCAAAAATGATGGATGCATTTGTATCAATTTTACTACAAAATTTTAAATTTGCTGTATTTTGCAGCATTTTAGTCAAATTAAAAGGATTGCATTTCGAATCCAGCATCAGATGCTCAGAGCCTTTTTTTAATTTAAACAATTATTTTTTTAAATTGAACCTAATCCATATGCTCTTTAGATGTCGTTAAAAATACCGTTCTTTCAAAAATGTTCTCAAACAAGGGTTCAGGATAGAGTAACCCGAAAGACACATGGCGTTAAATTTGAGGAAAATAATATCCCCAGCTTGAGGACACAACTTTCTAACTTTTCCACGCCATGTACCTTTCAGGAATCATTTTTTGGTGAAAAATCCAACAGAAATTCAGAATTGAGCAACTGTTGTTCAAACAGAATATTTTTATATTTTAAGTATTTTTCAATATTTCACGTACAAGTTGTTTTTTAAATATAATATCCAAATTATCAGATCCCTCATTTATAGAAAACTTACCTCCTTGTGATCTAACATTGGGCAGTAGATAGACTGCTATCAATGTTAAAAATATAAAATTTCTCATCAACAACCCCATGATGATGATGGGCTGTTTTCAACCGTTGTTAACCGTCTCTCTATTATTTCTTTATACTTTTAATGTTTTCTTTTTCTCTGTTTTTTCACGTACTGTACTTTAACAAAATTTTATTCAGAAAATCCTGTAAATTAAAAATTTTCATTTTTTTTAGGAATTTTTCGCACACTTTTGTTTCATTTGTGAATAGAATTTCTTTTTTTCATCCTGCAAAAATTTCACTTTTAATCAATTTTAAATGTCTTATATGAGTTTTTAATACACTCGTGTCGCACTTCAAGTGAAAAATATTTCACTTTTCGAAATCACTTAATGCCTTGTAAATCTCACACATTACATCATGTGCCGTAATTTCCATTGACTTTTTTCGCACACCTTTTTTTATTTACTCTTATACCCTCGCTTTACAGCGCTTTACTCATTAAATTAAGTTTCCTTTTTTTTGTACAAGTTTTTTTCAAGATTCTTTTTTTCATGCTCTTTTGCGAGCTCACAGCATGAAATTTACTTTCAACCCCTCATTTATTCACAGCAACATTAAATTACTTATCGACTTTAGATTTATTTGAAAATTAATTTTGACACCGCTGAAGATGTTGAATGTGAAAGTAATAATAAAGGAATTAAGATGGGAAGGAGAAGAAAAGGAACTGAATATTCAATGCGATGCGATGATTCTATTATGATGAAAAGTGGATTAAAAAAAAGTTGAGAAATTTTCTTGTTTTATTGGAAAGTTCATTTAATTTTATTAATTTTTATGCATTAATTTGAATGAAAATTTGAAGGAAAATTTGAAGAATTTGGGATTATGGAAGTGAATTAGCAGTTTGTGATCTTTTTGGCTGTGCATTTTATGAAGTTTCTGGTTAGTTTTGCTATAAGGAGCTCATTTAAGCGTTTACAGAGCTGCAGAAGTAAGATTCAGCAAAAGCTGTGAAATGGCAGCAATAAGCATAATGGTAGAACATTGGCCATACTTGCTAAAGGTCCAGAGTTCAATTCTACATCATGTCTAATTATTAAATCAGTCTCATTATCAAATCATTGTAGGATACTTTAGATCTTATGAAGCACCCGATAACTTGAATTTCAATTCAAAAACTCATAAAACTAGTCCAAAAAATAGAAATTATTGATTTTTTAATTCAGTGCCTTCAAAAAAACCGCTTGATACTCTTTCAATCTTAAATTCTAAAACTTTTGTACCAAACTTTCCAAAAAAACAACAAATTTTTCAACTTGCACAAAACAAAATTTCCCATAAAAATTCCATATCAAAACTCCAGGATCAATTACCATAGCAAACTACCTGTAGATTCACACACTAAACTTGAAAATCGAATTAAAAACATTTATGTAACTATAAACATTTTATTACATCAACCTTGAAAAAGTATTTATAAGTCTTTATTAATCGTAAATGCTATTTTTTGAATTTTTCTTCATGAAAATAAATTGAAATTCAATCAACAGTAGAGAAAAAAATTTCATATGTTGATTAAAAAGTTTTAATAATAACTTTTTTTTTGTTAGTTTTTTTATGGCTTTATGGAAAAAACAAAAAGTTTTGTCGGGGCAGAGAATAGAAATGCAAAATTAACAAATATGAAGTTTTGGTTGTAAGGGGGTCGTTCACGTGTTAGGTAGGGCTCTTAGGGGGAGGGACGAGGGAGGTCGAGGTCTTGTTATGTCTCAAACAATCAAGGCCGGGAGGTTGGGAGTTGAGAATTGGGTTCAATTTTTCGCGTTTCTTAATAAATGCGGTAGTTGGTAATTGGCAAGCGGTAGTCAGCGATAGAGCCAGCTTCAGGAGCCAACTGAGGGAGGCCATAGATCGCTCTTTGAACTGTACGGCCAGCGAAGTAAGTAATAAGTGCGGAATCCAGTGATAGAGTCAGTTTTAGGCGTCATCTGAGGGAGCCTATGGATCACAGTTGATCTATACGACCAGCCAAGTAAGTGACTAAGTAATAAGTGAACAGCCCCTTAAGATGGATTCTAAAAAATTTCAAAATTTTTTACGATTTTTTCATGACGATAAAAACCCAAAATTAATTGTCAAACACTTGTTGTGTAAAGTTCTACAGGAAATAACGCAATTAAAATTAATTCCAAATATGAATGATAATCTACACTTAATGTTCGCCACTTATTACAGCCACTAATCTTTCCATATTAAAGACAAACTATTCATGAATCCAATTCCTTAAGCACACAGATGTTCATCGCATAAAAATAATGTCTTTAAGCTTTATTCATTTCACACATAATTTCGCGATCATAATAAAAAAGAGAAGCTAAAAATTTATTTCTTTTTATGTTTTGAAAATTGAAACGAATTTGCGGTTAAACACAAAAGGAGAATAAGATCTGTTCAGTACTTTCCAAACATATGTGTGACTTCTGCATAAGTTTGCACATTTTTTCCATCAAAAATACATTTAATTTTCTGTTCTCGCTGACAGAGACTGTCGAATGAAACAAAACCACAAGTGGAACTCGACTCATAAATTTCAACATTATTCGCATATTTAGTAACATGCAGCTAGTTATGTTCTCAAGTATCATTCATGTTGAGCCTACATACATCATGATATTTTTCATAATGCACTTTCCATAGTTCTTCAATTTTCACTTCCGTTTTCACTTTTTATTAAAGTTCTACATATGCAGTTATGTGTGAGTAATGTAGCACCATTGTGATTAATTAGATGCACTTTATTTGTTTCTAATGAAGGAGTTTGTTAGATCTGGTTGACTGTGAGGCAGGCTGGAAGGGTTTGAATGCGTTTTGAATGGAGAGAGATTTTAGTTACGTTGAACTACAGCTCCAAGTAAACTCGAAGAAATGTTTTAGTCGAGTTTAGTCGAATCAAACAAATTTTAAATCGATTTCAAGTTCTGGAGCTAATTTAGTTTCAAAAACAGCACAAGTCGGTTAATCAATCCGAAATCTAGCACCATTCCAGTGTGACTCCGATTGACTACACTCAGATCTGCGTGTTTACAACATGGTGCCGAATCCAAATCGAATCCAGCATCAGGTGAGTCTCACCACGTTGCGACCGGTTTTTGATCAATTAACTAATTTGTGCCATAACAAATTGATATAAAGGAGATGGAAGGATTTTGAATAGATTCCCTGAAGGCACACAGCGTATAAATGGTCTTAAATCCTGCGGCAAGTCAATATGACTCTGACTCTAGACCAGATTTAATGCAATTTCATTATCAGGCTAGAATGAGGTCAGTCTGGGGATGGATTTATAGTTATTTCTTCACTAGGATCATAAAGGGAATTTTGAAATTTTTGTTTCTTAAATCATAGCAAATTGAAGACATTTTTATAGAAATTTGGGATGAGAGGCTGATCTTCAATCCTCTATTTCCCTGAATACGCTCCTGAGGCTTACTGACTTATGAATTCTAAATAAAAATATTTATAAATCCTATTAAATCAAACTAAAACTTGCCAATCAATTTATTATAAATCTAAACAAATAAATTGTATTCGTTTGCACATTTTCATTATCACATCCACCTAATCCATTCTAAACATGCTAATTCTGCATTTGAATTATCAATTCCGATCTTTTGTCAAGTCAAAAGCAATTCTCGCATTTAAAAAAAATTAAAATTTTTATTACTTTTTGTCGCCAAAAAGAGAAATAAATGAAACACATTTAAATTCATTAACAATGATTAGTCATAAGTCGCTAATATTTCTCTTCCTACTGCCAACTTTATATACACTCTTATTCCTCTTACTTGAATATGAGTCAGTACAGTGTCGTTTTGCGGTTTATTTTTATTTTTATCTTGAAATTTTTTTCAATTTTACTTTTCACTCATTTTCTTGTTCTGCAAATTTCTTTTTAATTTTTTTTGAACTTCTTGTTATTCTTATGTTTATTGTTATTATTCATTTTGACTAATTTAAAGACATCAACATTGAATGGAAACGACAAAAAAACTTAACTCTTTTATTAGACTCTATAATTCAACTGTTTTGACGACGTCAGTCTGTTGCGGTATTGTAATTTATTTGGACGATATTTTTTTGTCATCAACAATTTTTATCATCAAATTGAAAATTGTGATTATGTGTTCGCATAGCTCACATGCCATTTAGTAATTTGCTGATAAAGTTTCGTGTGTTGGAATTCAAAGAGTCTATTAATAATGACAATAGGCTTAGGAATGTTTTGAAGTTGAGGAATTAATTTTGATGGAGTTTATGAGGAAAGCACATAAATTGTTGGGAGAATTGGTTAAAGTATCGATGTGATCGCATTGATGTGGAATTTTTGGATAGAATTTTCCGTGAAAAATTGAGGATTTAAGACCAAAAAGTGGAATTTTAAGCAGGCAATCCTCCACTGATCACTCTTAAACCCACCAAATTTTGAATTTAACTACATTTTGGACACTTTTCCAAGCTCATTTCCATTATCTTCATCTAATTCTGTCGAGATAAGCATAAAGATCTTATCTTTACAGCATAAGTAATATCTTATTTACTTTTTACAATGTAGACTAGCTACTTCACAATAGTTTGCTAAGCAGCATCTTTGCGGCAAGTGTTTAGTATGTAATTAGCATAATATTGTTGATTTTCGTGAACTTTCTTCAACAAAGTGTTGATAATTCATGAGTAGCAAATGATTTGAAGAGGAAAGTTGAAATGTTTCTATTCTTAGAATGATCTATTCTGAATAACACAATTCGGTCAATCGATGCGAAATCCAGCAACAGATCATCTTGAATTTGGTGGAGTGCTGAATTTAAATCAAATCTTAGAACCTAGACATAAGTTTTTGATGAATTTATGTGAGCTTTTTGGAAAAAATCGTTACAGCTATGTTGAGAACGTAATTTTGGCTAGATTTATCATAAAATCTATTAAGATTCCGATTAACCTCATCCTAATGACTATGCTCGTCTTTTAAATTATCTCAAATAGGACACGGCAAAGAAATGACCGAAAATCCAACGCAGGTCTTTTTATCTCTGTTTTGAGACTAGATCTTATCGAATCTAGCATGAATTCGGAATCAGTCTTGCCAAGAGCTGAATTTTCAGCATTTTCTAGGGTATATGTCTGCATGAAAAGATGTTGATGACATAGAAAGCATTGAATTTGATATTGGAAATTGGCAAATAGAAGCCAGCAATAGAATCAGGTTCAGCCAAACCCTGAGGGATCCATACGACCAGCGAAGTAAGTAAATTATATGCTTATCTGAGCCTTGTTTATGACTCGACTTCCTTTGAAACAGCAAAGAATCAGAAATCTCAAATAATTTTCACTTTTTTCCTAAGAACCACAATCCAGGCCACAATCAATAATTTATCTCGATCCATAAAATTTCATTGAAATCCCAGCACTTCATAACATGATCGATAAATCTACATCTTACAAATAAAACCGCATTGAATACAATTTCATTTAATAATAAATCTGATTAATATCACATTCATTGAAGTGATTAAGCACAATGAATTAAAAGAAATGAGACTATTAGGAAGTACATAAGACTCTTTTTTTCACAACACAATATTTTTTTTTACACAAGCATTAAAAAGTTCAAAAGATCAACGAACGAACGATTGAATGAAAGAAAAGACGAATTCTCAATATTTTATTGAAAATTATCAAAACAAATCATTTCTCAATGCAAAAAAAAAATGATTCTTTTTCTGTGTTATTCAGTCATGTCATTCATTAATCGATCTCTTTTGAAAATCTTTTTCATTTTTTAATCACGTAAATATTTTAAAGTATATAAAAATAGTAAATAAGAGTAATGAGCATATTTTTTGGTGAGAATACGGAACAAATTTCTTAATCAAAAGTTTATGAATAGGTCATCCAAAAAATAATAACAATTTCAATGTCGCGACAATCTAAATATTTAACAATCAGTGACTGTTCTACTGCTCCAGTAATTAAAAAATTTCTAATTTTAAATCGTGAAATAATTGAGAGTAGATTTAAATTTAAAGACTCTCGTCACCCTAAAGAGTGATTTAAAATTTAAAAAAATGAGATATGGCTCCGAGAAATAAAGAACGACTTCAGATTAAGAGCTCAGTCTGATATGATTCTTGAATGGAATGCATCGATTACATTGAATTTTACTCAGACAGTTGTATGTCGTGGAATAATAATAATTATTGCAATGTAAGGTTTAATGATTGAGATTTTGAAGTATTTTCACTTTTTATGATTTTATTGATTTTCATCAATATCATATATTCAACAACTAGTTTAGGATTTAAAGAATTTGAAGCATATTTGTCCTTAGATTTTTGTAGAGTTTTGAAAAAATATTTTTAGACTGGAAAATTCTATTTTAAAGAGATTAGACTCAATTTGAATGAGAATAAATTCCTTAAGAGATGAACATCACTTAATGAGCAATCTTAGACAAAACTCTACAAAATAAAAATTAAATTATTTATTTCTCGTGAATTTTAGGTGCACAAAGTCGACTAAACTCGAAAAAATAATCATTTAGATTTTGGGGGCATGAATGAGCCTTAATCAGTATTTAATAACGAATTGAGAAAATATGGAATCGTCCAAGAGTTGCTCTAGGATTTCAATGATGTGAGTAAAGAGGTTGAGAAATTGTTTGGAAAATATTAAAAATTGCTATTGACATTTTAACTTGAAAATTTGAATTCTAAGGACTGTAATCACTTATGCTGATAATCTGCACTTATGGATTACCCTCAGAAATATTTGGAACTTTCTTGATTAAAAGAGTCATATGATCAAATTGGAGCATGATTCCAATAAGTAAGTAAATTTGATCAATTAATTACTTAAAAATTACTTTTCATAACCAGTTCAGAATTCTGATTTCTCAAACCAAGCCCTGGATAATCAAGGATACGTTGGTCTAGCAAGCAGCCAATCTCAACTCAAAGCTAAGTAACCCAACAAGAGAGCTGATCTGGAACTAGGTCATGAACCAAAATTAAGTAAGTAGTCCCGAATTCCCAACTGTCAGGAATATCAATTTTAAACTATATAAATTCCAAACTCTCTTAAAATGTTACAATTTAAGTGAACTTTCCAGAATCAGACGTTATGAATGAAAAAGATTAAGAAATCCAAATTTCTTAATTATGATAATCCTGGTTTAGTGACCTAACTTTTGTCTAAAAATAGCTCAAAAATTGAACTCAATTTAACTCTCCAAAATAAATTCCATTTAAATATTCAACAACTTAAAAATTTTCCACAATTTCCAAGCGGATTTAAACTCTTAAAAACTATAAATCAGTTAAAAATATACAAAACTGCAAGCAAACTTCATAATCACAATCTTAGAAAATAAGAAGAAAAGACAAACGCGAGAAGAAATATAAAAAAATTGTTATTCAAATTATATAAAGTAGAAAAAAAAAATGTTCATCCGGAGTTCATTTAAAAATACATAAGAAATCATGTTATCAAAATAGCCTTGCCATTTTTTGACCTCATAATCGCAAAAGCAATTCTTAAAGTCTACAAAATGCTTCATTTATAGTCACTAAAAATATTGAGGGAAAATATAATTTTTTTTTTTTTTTGTATATTTTTTTGAGTCTATTTTTTTTCCCGCGATACAAAAAATATCTTAATCCATTCAGACAAAACGGAAAAGTAAGCACGTCTAAAGTGGCAGTCTTATATATTTTTAAATACACACACTTTAGTCTGTATCATCCGTAGCAGTCAATGACACAAATAATATTTATTTTTTGTTTTTATCCACTACGCACATCTGATACTTTTCAACACTTTTCATTTCGCGGTTTTTTTTTCCTGATTTTTCGGGCATTTACATCATTTTAGACTATTTTGCTTCATATTTTGTCATAAATTATTCTTTTTCGGACGGGTTAAAGAATTAAAATTAAATTGTGGGATTATAAATTTTAGGGTGACATGAGAAGTAAGCTGAACTTGGCGCTATTGTGAAATATTTGACACAGGGGGGTATTTAGGGGGATTTACCCTTTCTCCCCTGTGTGAAAATGTTCTAAATTCTTCAAACTTCTAGAGTTTTTTGTGAAAAAATCTCAAAACTCTCATAAATTTAGGTTTATTAAGGTTTCCCAAAGCCTAAGTCTCAACAAATTCTACCAGGAAGTGTTAGTCTCGGTCTCAGCATCAGGAACACTTGTACATACCCCCTAAAACCACTCTGACTACACCCCTGCCTTATCCAACCTCATATTCATCTCTATACTTGATTATTACTAATGATCAAAAATTAAAAAAATTATTTAATCTTAATTTAAAATTCATTAAGCCATTAGCAAGCTCTAAAACTATTTTATGACATGATCTTGATTAGCCGAAAATTATGCAAATCTAAAATTAATTTTACACTAATTGATAAACACTCAGACAGATAGCTTATTGCTAAATTCCATCAAGTATCGTTCTTAAAAATACATTTAAAGCATAAGATCAAGTTGCATCATGTAGAAGAGATCTATTTAATTTTTTTCTATATTCTCATTAACCTACTGACTGATGGAGTCATGTAAACAAGAAAGTTTCAAAGAATAAGATTTCATCAAATGAGATCATCATTAGAATAATAATGACTACATTAAAGTGAAGAAATCATTGCATGTCGCTTGATCGTTGTGCATTTATTGCATGTATGGAAGTATCAGCAAGGGTCTATGAGTGACTTGATGTTTTGATTGTATTAATGGATGATATGTGGAGATTTGAGGTTGTGATTTTAATAGGTTGGGTTGGAGGAAGTGTCGGAAGATTGGATGGCTAATCATTTGGTTTGTATCATTTCCCATCAGTTGTTGCAACATTTGAAAACTGGAATAATCCAGAGGATTTTCAAATGCGCTTCGATTTGGGATGTTCTTTGTAATTTCTACATTGCTTGAGATTGAGAACCATTCTGATTAGTAATACATCATCCTTAATAAAGAACCAGACACTATCGTATTAATTGTGATTTGTACTTTTTCTTCATATGGTGAAAATCGCAATTTTTACAAATTTTATATGCAAAACTCGATTTTACGACTTCTTATTTCAAAAAAAAAAATGTAAAAATCTGTATAAAATCACAAGTTTTCCGATTTTTATGATAATGTCTGGCACTGGTCTTTTATTAACTTCTTGAATTATAAGCTCTATACTTGATTAGATATCTTTTAAGACATAGCTTGAATTAGACTCAAGTTTATAAGGAGTAAAGTCAATTCTAATCGACAATTTCCATTCAGAATCCGAATCGACTTCAAGATCTAAGTTAATGTAAACAGGAATGTAAAGCTGAGCTTGCTGGCTGTACCATAAACTTGACTTAAACAAGATTCATTTGAATTAAACTCAGAGCTCGAACTCGACTCGAATTTTATATTTCTATATATAATCCAACTCAACTTCAAACTCTGCATTAGGATTTAGACATAATCCTACTTCTATTTAAATCAAATTTGATATAGTCAACTATTTATCTACATATGTAAATTCCATAATAAAAAGTTTTACGATCGTAGAGTCAAATTGCGCTTGATAAGCAAGTAAAACTGAATAACTTGATTTTCTACAATCTAGAAAGGAATTTTTCAACAAGATTTTGAATTTAAATTTAATTTCTTTGACAAAATCAGTAAAGAATCTTTCAAAATTTGGACAAAATTTGTATCCAAAATTTCTGCTTATTTTTCAGCACTAACGACCAAGACTGAATCTTAAAAAAAATTTCCTCCTTAAAATGAATCAAAAGATTTTTTTCCAAATCTAATTTTCTCAATTTTCTAAAAGATAATTTTTCTCATAAAAAAAGTATAAATTTTGTTTCTCGAAACTTCACAGCTTGTTGCATATTTTTATTATACATCATAATACTTATGCATCGCGTCCAACATAAAGAAAACGACGAAAAAAAAACTATCCACAAGAGTTTAAGCAGCTTTAGATGAAGATTTATCTTCATCATCAACATCAGAATTTGTTTGCATTTAAATTTTCTGTCACTTCTTTTATTATTTTTTAATATGAGTCACTTTTTCACTTTTAGCTTCTTAATTTTTTGTCAACAAGAGATTTTGTTTTAATGCAATGTGTAAGACGAGTAGTTTTTCTTGTGAAAATGTCTGTGAATTATGTTTTTTGTGAGATTTTTTGAGGTTTTGATGAAGTTTTGAATAGTTTCACAATTATGGCGAAATTGTGAAGTTTATTTGATTCAAGAAGATTTGTTAAATTTCAATAAAAATATTTCAATTGTAAAATTCAAATTTTGATTTTTTTAAATTGTATTCAAATTTAAATTAATTCAAATTTATATTCAAAAATGATGGTGAAATTGTCAAAATATCAATTTTGATTTATTAAAACTTTTATAGTTTTTAAATCAATTTAAATAGATTTCTTCAAGTCAAAAGTTGATAAAATATTTAAATTTTAAAGATCGTTTCAAATTCTAAATTTCTTTTAAAAATTTGAAGAATTTTAAAAATTTTAGGTTCTTTCATTTTGTAGAGTTTCATAAATTTCAAGGATTTTAAAACAAAAAATTAAATTTTTGCTTTTTGTAGAGTTTTTAAATTTTAATTTTTCATAAATTTTTTGGATTTTAATTTTGTAGAGTTTTCAAAAAATCTTTGGAATTTGTAAAGAATTTTCAAATTTAATTTATTTTTAAAGATAAAATATGGAAAATTCTTATCAAAAAAATTCCCAAGAAAAATGCGAGAAAACCATAAAGATTACAGGTTGACAACACTTATCATTCTAAATTTCTAAAGCACTCATTCAAGTCACAATCACTTTTGAAATTTGATAAGGCTTATCATTCATTAAAATCTCTCCTTTTTTCGGCATATATGTAAAAATAGCAATTAAGTTGTGATTTCTTTCATATTTGATCGAATTTTAATTGTTAATTTATTTTAATCCCTTCTCTGCTGTCCATTTTTATCACAAAAGATTAAGTCAGAAAAAATTAATCCACAAAAATCGTCAACTCGTGTTTATTTTACAGGAACAAAAAAAGATCTATTCACAAATTTCACAAATCACTAGAATTCATTTGAATTCCTTATATATTTCCATTATAATCATTTGAACTTCTTCAATTATCAACTTCAATAATTTGTCTCATATCAATTTGAATTTTTTTATATTTTTTTATTATATACCCGTGATTATTTCAATTGATATTCACGCGATTTAAATATTTTGTTGAGTTTCTCGCCCGACAGCTCACTGAATTCTAATGATCTTTTGCAATTTTTATATAAATTTTAAAATTTCCTTCTCACCGTGAGTACACAACAAAAAAAAATAAAAAAAGTGAGGGAAAAATTGAGAAAAATCTCACTTTAAATTCTCCACACAAAAAGCTTCACTTTTTTTAGTTCTACTCACTGCACTACTTAATCCAAAATATTCAAAGGACTCTACCCGGTACCGTACGACTATTTCCTATGTCTTGTCGCCACGGAATCTCGCGACTGACTGAACATCGAAGCGAATAAAATTTTGTAAAATAGAAAAAAAAAGTGAACAACAAAAAAAAATAAAGAAGAAGAAGAAGAGAAAAAAAATTCTACACAGCACAGCAAATGGAAAAAGGCTGCTTTGAAGCAACACAAAAAAAAATTTTATTTCTTTCTTTTCTCTGCTCACAGTCGTACACAAATCGTTGACTTGAGCATTGCTTCAAGCACTCACAATGTTTCTTCTTTGAGTTGCTCAGTCTTTCGTATTCAGGCACACAACATTGAGGAACAAAAACAATCAAACCGATCAGTTTTTGCTCTCTTTATGCCTTTGTGCAACATGCAGGCTTCTTTAGAATTTTACATTGCTATAATAATTCATTTCATTCATAAGAATGCCCTAAACATTAAGTAGATAAATAAAATATATGTCTGTGATGATGACAGACGATGGAGATAGGTATTTTGTAAGTTAGAGATTTATCATTATTATTACCGCAAAAAAAAAAAATCACACAGCATGTAGGCAGATGTGTGATTATATGGAGCAACAGCTTATCGCTTAAAAAGTAGAGTATAGTAAGAGTTTTTTTTTGTGATCATCATCATAATATTGTGTAATATTGCGATTGCTGTGATAGAAGAGCTTCTGGAAGTATGGAAGTGTTTTATGAGTTAGAGCGCATTGGAATTAATTGTTGATTTTGAAGATTTATTTGAATATTAATCGATTAATCGAAGACACAAGGCGTCAAATTGCCAAAAATCTGGCCTAAGGGCGACTTGGCACTGGTCTGAGGTCGGATTTCTTTAAATCTAACCTAACGTCAGTGTCACACTGGCCTCAGACCGGATTTTTGACCATTTTTATGCCGTGTACTTGCAATATTGCTCTTAGCATTGAAATTGTCGATAAAACCAGCTTCAATCGACACCTATGGGATGTTATGGATCACAATTGATCTGTACGACCAGCGAAGTAAGTAAGTAAGTACTTGATAGTTGCCCAAATCATAAAAAATTGATTTTTCTTAGAAAAACTATACTTCAATCACTTTTTTATGAACTAAGCACCTCAAATGCACACATGAATGAAGATTTTCACTGAAAATTGAACGAAAATTTCCATTAAATTTATGCAAGCATGTCCATTGAACTTGAAATGAACTTTCAGGATGGATAAATTCATAACATTGTACACATGTTCATATGAAGGATTACATCATCACCTTACAGCGGTTGTAAACTTGTAAGTTTTTGAAATAATTTCCTAAAAATAGGATTTTTCTTTGCAATTGCAGTTTTACAATCTTGTGATTTGTTGGAGGATGTGAAATGAAGTGTGAAAAACTATTTGAAATGTTAATAAAAAATCCAATCGGAAATGGATATTATTAAATTAAAAATTATTGATGTGATCTAGTAAAAAGCACTTAAAGCACTCAGAGCTCGAGGTTGACTCGAATATTACATTGAATCTTGTATGGAGTCGCATAGACTTGAGTCGACTTTTACATACGAAATCCGAGTCGACTTCAATCTCTGCTTAAAGTAAAATTATTTTCAAAATTAATTGAAATTTGAATTATTGATACATTTGCTTATAATTCAATAACTAGTTATAAAAAGTAATTATTCACTAGCAACAATTAAGGGAGGCTGTAAATCACAGTCGATCTGTAAGGTCAGCAAAGTAAGTAGCATGAAAAATAGACCAGAGGATGGACAGGTCAAAAAATAAATTATTCGACTAGATAAAGCTAGAGAAAGGCACACTTCAGTGTGATTCTAGTGTAATTTACAACATTTCAATGAAAATTAAATTTTTACCATTTTTTAAATTTCAGTCCGTTAGGTTTTGGGATTTTAGTATCGAAAACTCAAAGGAAATTGATAAATTTCATCAAAAAGAGGGAGCCAGACTATACTGATGCACCAAAGAGCGTTTCAAAGCATACTTATATGCAGTGACCCACTAAACCATCCATCACAACTTTACAGCACCAATCTACATCATACAAAATGCAACAATGACAAATCTTTCTTAAAATAGTCTTATCTCTGCTATTTGTCGCTTAATTGAATCATTATCTACGTAGGTATCCATTAAAAAAAAACTTTATCATTAATTAAATTTAACGAGCATCATGAAACAATATTTTCATTCTCATACACACTAAAAATAACAAGAAGCTAAGAATCTTAACAAATGCAAATAATTTATTTTTATCTGTTTATAACAATTTTAAAATATTTTCATATTGCGTAACCTGAAGCGATAATTAATTAATTTATCTATCAAGTCTTCTCATGTAAAACTGCAATTTCTTCATAAATGAAAATATTTTTACAATTTGACAGAAAGTCGCATTCAGCATGGCAACAAAGATAAACATAGTAATCACAGTTTAATTACAATAACGATGATGAAATTGACTTCAAGTGGATGAAAAAAAGACTAAACAATTTATAAAATTCTTTCATTTCATTTTATGAATAATAAAATAAAGCAAAGTATAATGTGCATTTATTGAGGCAAAACAACACTTTCAGAGCACATCTGACTTAATTGAGTATCATGACCGACATATGTAAACAGTTGATATTTTCACAGTAGCATTATGGGGGGCCGTTGGTGGGTTATGTAGCGTAAAATGGTCATTTTTGGCTTTATTCTGCTGTCGTTACCAATTTATCATAGATTCTTGTATGAATCGCGACGCATGAGTACCAAAAGACCTCATCCTAACCCCTTTCCAGTTTTCTAGCACCCCTCAAATCTCCCAAGAGTCACCTAGAAAGCAAACGACGTTTAAATGCCCGAAAATCTGTCCTAAACTAAAATGACTCTTACAAGATGTCGAATTCCCTCAAATCTGGCCTGAGCTTTGAGATACGCAGGCCTGGAACCGAATTTTTGCCCATTCTATTGCAACCGTCCCATAACTTACAAACAATATCTAAGCTTCATTACAAATATCGTCAGAACAGAGATTGACTCGATAGCTGTAATGAATATTGGTCGACTACAGAAGGCAATAAAAATTCAATTGAGTCAATTGATCTCTTTTGAAGTCTTTCTTTAGCTTATTTCTACTGTGACAGATGATATAATATTTTTTGTAGAATTTGAATTTCCTAGTCATAAATTATGAGAAAAAAAAGACAAATTTTTTTATGGATGACAAACAACTGAATCGTTAAAGAATTGCGTAAGATCATTCAAAGATCTTACAGAACCGACTTGATTGACGATATGGAAAGAAAATTCTGTAATAATTGATGTTGTTTGTAGTTGAATTGGATTTATATGACTCGATCATTAGTTTTTAATTTGAGAATTGAGGTTTAGATGGAAAATGTTGATTGGTTATTTTGCTATATTGCATAATATTCAGTCATATTTATTTTAGATATACGAATGAAGAGGATATCTAGTCAGTTCATTGTCTTTGGTATGTTTAGCGAAATCTTAAATATTTGAATTTGTGTAAATAAAGGCAACGTCAATCGGGTCATTCAACTAAATGCGTCAAACTCGAATAGCACATAGCACAAGTCGATAAATCGATTCAAAATCCGGCACTAGGCCGACTAGACTTTGGCATGGTGTCGAGTTTAAATTGAATACAGCACCAAGTCAAAGTCACGCTAGATTGGAGCTGAATTTAAATCAAATCCAGTACCAAGTATAAGTCACGTCGACATGATGCCGGATTAAAACCGAATTCAACACCAAGACAGAGTCACGTCGGCTTACACCTGGATTTAGAATGAATCCAGAATAAAGTCAGTGTCACGTCAGCCTAAGCCGGAACAGAGACCTGTTCAATCGATTTATTAACGCCCTACAATTCACAGTGGATCATCATCATCATCACGTCAGCCTAAAGCTTGATTTAAAACGAGTCCAACATCAAATAATAGTCACACCGGCCTGAAGTCGGATTTTAAACTAAATCTGGTACCAAGTTAGAGTCACGCCAGCCTGCTTTTGGGCTTAAATCGAATTCAGGACCAAATCATAGCCGCGCCGGTTTATGACTAGATTTTGGATCGAACAACCAATTTGTGCTATTCCAGAAAGATACAAGCCATATTCATGCTCTAATTCTACAAGGTAAATTAGCTATGACTGATCTCAAAACCACGATTTTCGAGAATCTAAAGCACAATCTTCCATTTACCAACGCTATCCCATCCAAACAGCAACATATGTACACGTTGAAGCACTTATCTCATCTTCATAAATAACTCATTTAATATTATTCTTATAAATATATTTCTCACACGTAACTAACATCAGATAACTAAGCATTAAGCTATACAATTCAACTAAAAACTTAAGAGGGCGTAAATAAAGACGTACAGAAGAAAAGTCAATATGCATTTGAATGTCACCTTATGTTTTACGTATAGACACTTGACTATTTTTTGTAAATAGCTACACAGAAGATAATGTTGATTATTTGCACACATCCATTGTGGATATAATAATGAAATTGTCAAAGCATCGACGACATGCCACAACTATTCGATGAATGAACAGACTTGTTGACATCCAGCAAGAAAAGAATCTTTGCTGTTTGCTCATTAAAAATGAGAAAAATAAGAATATGAGAATGAAATAAACAGAAGTTTGGAATGCAACAGGAGATAAGATAACATGCGCATGTTAAATATTTGTATCATATGAAGAAGATTAGCATGTGGAGAATTATGTGCTGACTTTATACATATTTTTTTGATCTCAATTTCAGCTAATTATAGTAATTTTAATTTAGAATTATATTCATTGTCACTTAATAGGTTGTGTATGAGACATGAATGAATCAAGTTGAGATAAGACTCATGTGGAAATATGGAAAGGAATCTGTCACATTTCCTAATTATTATTGCACTTAAAAATTTAGTAAATTTAACTAGACTGAAGGTTTACAAAGTAGCAAAAAAAAATACTTTTCTTTTCAATTTCCGCTTCCACACGTTTGCATTTCCGTTTCTAAATCGACACATATCATATCATATTTACTTAATACATAATATTGAATATATCACATCATAAATCACATTATGCAAATTATATGCTATCATTATAAAATTGATATGTAAATGCAAGCGATACAGCTATCGTAATATCGTCGAGTTAGATACATTCATTCATAAAAAAAAATATCCGTAAAAATCAGTCGCTTGTATGCACGTGACATGTCATTACGAGTGTAAAAAATGAAAATTGTTTTTCCTGAACATGAGGTCGGGTTTTACAGCTATTGATTTATATTCATGAAGGGAAAAACGTTTCATTGCTATTGGGAGGAATTTTTTTAAAAAATAAAATTAAATGAATAATGGGACATTAAAGTTTGAATAGAAAAATTGCGTAAAAATATTAATTAAGTCTGGTATGAAGAGATGGAATTGAGAGATAAGAGTGTGTAGGTGTTGTCGGGGGTTATTCATGAATTATGTCTGTTTAGGGTTGATTGTTTGGGCATTTTTGCATGAACACCTGTAGGAAGAGTCACAACTGATCTTAAGTCAGAAAACAAATGCAATCAAATTCAGAAAGAGTTGTTTTGAGCGGCACTGCATTCCGCATTGTGGCTGAGTCTGTCGTCATATCCGTTTACACATTTATGTACAACTGCTTGGTTTATTCAACAGAATACTTGATTAAAGTACTTTTGTATCAAAAAACTTTAGTAAATTGAAGAATTTGGTCCAAAAATTCAAATGTTCTCAAATTATTTCCATTTCTAAGCTATCCCGAGTAGCACAAGTCGGTTTAAATCGACCCAAAATCTGGCATCAGACAAGTATGACTTTAATATGATACTAAAACCGATTCCGGCACCAAATCAGAGTTACGTCGGTCTAAGCCCGGATTTTTGATTGATTTACCGATTTATACTATTCGGATACACCTTATATCAATCTATCCGGTAGGTTATACGCTCTTAGTTATTCTAAGTGTGAAATAAAAAATTAATCATAGAAACTCACTTGACCTCGTCTCATCCCAAACCCCATAGATCATGCAAGAAATCAGGAAAGCCTAATCAAAACACCAAATGCCCAGCAAACACATTGCAAACCACATTGTCAATACAATATATCAACAAATTAACTAAAAAAAATTATTCACAAAGTAATTCAGACTGTTTATTATTCCAACAAATCTGAGCATTAAGTGCACATCTTCTCTACAATCCAGAACACATCACATCCTACATTCTCATTCCTACATTATAAATCCAGATTGATTTCATACTAAAGATAAGTAAAGCTACAACGACTGAGATTTATATTCAATTACTTCTTGCACTTCAATTTGATTCCGTTCAAAAGGCAGCTTCCGACAAATTCTATTCAAGCTAGATAAGTTTGATCTTAATACTTTTTTGCAATTCATCTACGACTTTCAAGAATTTCTTTCATAATTAGTTAAACAAATTTCCGCGATTAACTCTAATCTTTTAATTGAAAAATTAATTTAATTACAATTTTTTTCATTTTTTGCTGAACTTTAGTGCTTGTAACTTGTATTGAGTGAAATGAATTTAAAATAAAGAAGGAAGAAGAAAAAGCAATTATAGTTTTCTGCTCTTTTTCCACTCACACAAATCATAGCAAAAATTCTATTTGCTCAAGTAGTAGCACAAAGAGGCGGCAGCAGTGAAATGGTAGCAAAAATATTTTTTTTCGCAATTCATTTCATTTCAGATTCTTTTATGTGCTATGAAAAAAATGTAAATAAATTTACCATGAATGGGTTAATAAAGGCAAAGTGGAATGAATTGAAAGAGAAAAATTTCCTAGGAAATGTTATAGAAATCGAAAAATGTTTGCACTATATCATGTGCTATTCTATGAAGAGCATTTGTTTCGATATTTAGAGTAAATTGTTGTGAAGCAGAAGCTTAGTTAGGAGATTTTTGAGATGTCCGACTTCTAGAGTGAGGACAACATTGTAGCGAATAGCATTTTTCGCCGTTAATATGGGTCGAAACAGCAATCATGGTGTCGGTTGGGCAACGATGCGTCTTATCGTTAATACGGCGACTTAGTGGGACTCTAACAAACATGTAGTGCTGTACGGGAAAGTAGAAAATAGGAGGAATATCTCAGAACTCTGAACCTATAAATTCATCCTTATATTTTTAAAATTCGAAAGATTTAACGCCAATATTTCAGTTTATTTAGTGTATTTAGACATAATTTTCAAAATATCCATTAAATAACTACAGTATAAACACAGACAATACCATTTAATAGCCCTAATTAACAATTATACACCATCTCACTCAAAAATGACACCAGCATCTTTAGGGATTGTTATCTTATCAGTGGATCGGAATAGACGACTGCAAAAATCACAAATAAATCAATTATCATCAAAAACCCACAATCAATTTCCCAAAACTCGAAATCGACTCAGATTTTGTATGAAAATTCAACTAGACTCCATACAAAAACTCAAATCAACTTCAACTTCTTCAATTTCCTCACCCTTGACGAATATTCGAATTATCAGACACAACACTAGCAGTATGGAACCTCTTTAATGATGTAAAGTAGTTGCTGATCACAAATTCTTGATCTTCTGTACCGAAATTGAGAGCAACAAACAATTGCAAAGTTTCAGTTTCACGTTTGATGATCAACAAATTATTGTCAGCAATTGTGACAGTTGAGCCATCTTGCAAGACTTTCCTGTTCTTCCTCATACGGACGAGTTTCTTAAAAACATTCAAATGACTTCCAATCTTCAACTTTTCATCCTTGACATTGACACCTTGTTGATAGTCTGAATTGATTGGTAGCCAAGTTTTGCGTGATGTTGAGAATCCAGCCATTGATGAATTATCCCATTGCATTGGTGTACGTGCAGGATCACGGTCAACAGCCCAATAGTTATCAGGACCTGCTAGAAGTGCTTGTGGATCAACGGTCTCACTGTAAGGAATCCAAGTGTCAGTCATGACAATTTCCTCTCCATAATATGTGATGGCAATGCCAGGTAGCATCTGAACCATCATATTAATGGCATCACCACGTTTAAGTCCAAGTCTATTAACAACACGGTGATTGTCATGATTTCCAACAAGCCAATTGGGTACAAAGTCTGGACCTTTTGGCATATTATTCAGCCAAACATCAATTTGTGTCTTGTAATCAGCAGGTGTGCTGCTTCCAGTGATTTTGCCCATTACTTCAAAATTAAATGGAATTTGACTTCCAAGACGACCAACAGAGTCACCATAATATTCAAGAACTTTATCTAGTTCTCCATATCCTTCTGTCATTATAATTCTAACTTCACCTCCGTGCTGTTTACTGTAATTTGCTAATATGTCATGCCAATCATAAATAAGATTGTAAGTTTCTTTCAGTTCCTTTGTATAGATCTGTTTAAGGTAACAAACGGAAGTTGTGTCAGTGCACAATCCACTAAGTGGCTCATCAGGGAAGGTTCCGTTTTCATATTGTGTCTCATAAATGTACGGAACAGCATCAATCCTGAATCCACCAATTCCTCTGTCAAGCCAGAAAAGCAAAACATTTTTCATTTCCTCGGTAACATTTGGATTTCCTATAAATTTAATTTGTCAATTCCCAAAATATTTAAATTTTAAAAAATTTACTGTAATTTAAATCAGGTTGACTGGCCAAGAACTGATGAAGTAATATTCCTGTCTCTTATCACTCCATTGCCATGCTGAATTCCCAAATATACTAATCCAGTTGCTTGGTGGTTCTCGTTCTCCAGTATCACTGTTAATTTTGCCAGGTGACCAGACATAGAAGTCCTTATAGTAAGGATCATTAGCTTCTGACTTTAAGAACCATGGATGTTGGTCTGACGTGTGATTTGGAACAAAATCAAGAATGAGTTTGATGCCCAAACGTTTACAAACTTTGATCAACTTTTCTACATCAGCAAGAGTTCCATATTCCCAGTGAATATCTGTGTAGTTGCTTATGTCGTAGCCGAAATCTATGCAAATAATAAACATTTAAGTATCTAGTAGCAACTAGCAATAAATTCACAAACCATTCATAGGCGATTTGAAAATTGGAGACAGCCAAACGCCGTCCATTCCAATTTCCTTCAAATAAGGCATCTTTTCAGCGATTCCGTTAATATCACCGATCCCGTCTCTAAAATGCAAATATTCAGAGATTGCAAAAATAACTTCTGAATCTTATTAAAACCACAAACCCATCGGAATCCTTAAAACTTCTCGGATAAATTTGATAAAAATTTCCTCTTTCCCACCATGCCTTTGTAGCTGCACGGACAGCAGTTGAAGCCGCAAAGATTATGAAAATTCCAACAAAAATTTTCATTTTGTTTTCTTTTTTACCACAGAAAAATTATTAGTAATTGAAATTGATGTTGATAGGATTTGAAAACAGACTGATAACTGATAACAAGATGGAAAATGTTGCATCTTTTATATTGAAAAGATGTAAAATACATTGTAAGTATGCAGTCTTTTTGCTTGCATCTGAGTCAACTTGCAATATTGATGAATGGAAAATATATTAATAAATTATTTTAAAGAATTGAATTCAGCTGTCACGACCTTGAGAATCGCTTCCTATTATGAAAATTTGTAAGGTTTAGCAAGTACTTGAATATGTTACATTATATTTCCGTGCTCTAATTTGTGAGAATATCTCAAAAATGTTCATTAATTTAGAAAAACTAAATTGTATCCTCAATAGTTACAATATGAAGAAACCCTGGGAGCAACTATGACTATAAATCAGGTTAAATATTCAAACAATTAAAGCAAAACTGCTTAAAGCAACTATTGGCGATTGGCAGACGGAGATAGAGCCAGCTTTAGGCGACATCTGAGGGAGGCCATGGAACACAGTTGATCTGAACGACCATTGAAGTAAGTAAGTAAGTAAGGCAAAATTACAAATTTTTAGACTTTTACTGATTGTTTGCTGTATTTTTCTGTGTTCCAGACTTGACTTTGATTCTATTCTTCATCAGGCATCAAGCCTAATTGGTTAATTCTCAAAGGAAATCTAGATGAAGGAAATATCCCAAATAGCTCGAATCGGTAAATCAATTCAAAATCAGGCATCAGAATGGTGTGACTTTGATTTGGTACCAAATTTAATCGGATTTGACACGAAGCCAGAGTTTTGCTGACCTGGGGTCGGATTTTTTGTTGCCATAAAGTCGAATTGAATTATGAAATCCCGGTCCCGAAACCATTGACGGGACCGGGAAGTTTCCCGAAACAAAAATATGTGCTAAAAAGTACAATATTTTAATGTTTTTTCAGTGTTTTTAAGCTTAATATGTATTTTCAAAATTTTATGATGGATTTAAGTTTTCAAAACTCTTGAGACCTGACTAGTTTTAAATAATTTTAAAATAGATGATGGCATTAAAAAATTCTGTGCTTAACTATCATATTCACCGTTTATACGATTATCAACAATCATCAAATATTTGTAATCAATTTAAAAAGCATTAAACCATTCAATTTTTGAAAAACCTCAAATTAGCTGGAAATCGATAGGTTTATTTAAAAGGGTTTGTTTGGTTTGGTTTATATTATTTGCCACTGTATTTCAGAACAAAAATTAGAGGATCAAAATGAATTTAATATTTTTAACTCAAAAGCATTCAAAATACCAATTTAAAGTCCATCGGCCTGTTTCACTAAAGTGGCCTCGATTTTGGATTAACTTCATTTTTTGGAAATATCTCAAACAATTTTAGAGTTGCATTATCTTTGTTTTTAATTTATATTAATGGTCGTTTTAACGAATTACGTTGGTTCCTAAGATTTACAAGTATCACATAGTATATCTTTGAAAACTCTCAGAAAGACCACAATGGCAAATCGAGGATTAAAAAACGGTTTCATTTGTCTGTTAGGTTTTGATTACATAATTAAACGTTTCTTTTTTATTCATAAAGTTAATAAGAATTTTTTTAAAACCTAGTCCTGCGGGACCAGTCCCGGAAGGTTTTCGGGACTCGGGACGGGACCGGGACGGGACACTACTCAGAGAAAAGATCATTCGATCAGAAATCGAAGGACGTAGTTCAAAGTCCCATTTAAGATCCATTATTCAAAACACTCATTTTTCTGTCAAATATCCAATAAAACCATCAAACCTTACTCATCTAATGAACCCATTGATCAAAAAGTCAAAGATTAATTTTTCAACAATAATAGCTATAAATACACATAAATCATGAACCAAGCAAGCAAGCAACACAAAAAAAAAACACAAATGAGAAGAAAAACTTTTAATGAATATTTTTCAAATGAAGTAGATTAAATTTCGCCTCCCATTTTTCCTTATTTTTCTCATCTACATCATCATAATAAAAAGAAAATTTATCATAAACAAATGAAGCATATATTGCAGCTAAAAGACGACTATGTATAATAAATCCTAAAGCCTTTTTTTTGTCACTTGGTCACCATACATAGATGTTGTGTACTTAAGATCCATTCATGTATGCAAAAAATTAATTTTCATGTGAATGTTTATGATGATGTGCCCTAAATGCATTCCCAGTGTAAATTAAATGAATGTACAAAAACGAGAGCAGGAGGTGGTGAAAAAACTTTGCAGTTAAATTTCCCACAGAAAATTAATTTTTATTTTTTTCTGTGTGCATTTCCACATATTTTCCATAATTCTCCAGTCAGATTGCAGTGAATAAATAATAGAAAAGTCAAAAGAGGGTCAAGTTTAAATTTAAATTAATTTAAATGCTTCTCCATTCATTTCATTTCATTCATGTTCATATATACTAAGTCATGTCATAGTACACACAGGATATGAAGGCAAAAAATTAAAGCGAAGGGAAAATTTCTCTCGTCGACAGGGAAAATTGAGACAAAGCTACATGCGATGAGAAAATAACGTGGCTTGTTTTTTGTTGTTGTAGTCACGATTTTAATGGGTAGGAGAGAGGAAAATGAGGAGATCAAATTGCAATGTCTGTCGGGGGAAAAAACAACAGAAAATATAAATTTTTTGTTCATGCTATGCTAAAAGGATTGTGATATGCTTTATTGATTTCATTGTAAAGATAATAAACATAGAAAATATTGAGAAAAAATAAGAAGAATCGGATATAAAAAAAGGTAAATAGATTACGTATGCAAACTGAAGTGAGAGATTGATAAATAAATTTGATTTGATATTAAGGATAATGTGTATTTGGAGATTTTATAGGAATAAGGAAGACTATAGCAAGACTATAGTGTGTACAGAAGCATATTCTTGAGATTTGGAAATGATATTTCAAGATTGTTGACCCTGTTGTTGACTTAGAGCTCAAAATTCGTATTATTACGTCAATCCTAACTGCATTTAAGTCACGGCATCAATTCCCTATTCAATAACAATACCAGCATCTTTAGGAATCTTTATCTTGTCAGTTGGACGAATTAAATGACTGCAAAAATCACAAATAACTCAATTTTCATCAAAAACCCAAAAAACCAAACAATTTCCTCACCCTTGACGGATATTCAAATTATCAGACACAACACTAGCTGTATACAGCTTCTTTAATGGAACAAAATAGTCATTGATGACAAAGTCTTGATCTTCTGTACCAAAATTGAGAGCAACAAATAACTGCAATGTTTCGGTTTCACGCTTGATGATCAGCAAATTATTGTCAGCAATTGTGACAGTTGAACCATCTTGCAAGACTTTCCTGTTCTTCCTCATACGGACGAGTTTCTTAAAAACATTCAAATGACTTCCGATTTTCAGTCTTTCATCCTTAACATTGACGCCTTTTTGATAGTTTGGATTAACAGGAAGCCAAGTCTTTTTAGATGTTGAGAATCCAGCCATGGTTGTGTTATCCCATTGCATTGGTGTACGTGCTGGATCACGATCGACTGCCCAATAATCGTCAGGTCCCATATTGAGTGCCAGTTGATCAACAGTTTCATTATAAGGAATCCATAAGTCACTCATGACAATTTCATCTCCATAATATGTGATGGCAATGCCAGGCAACATCTGAACCATCATATTAATGGCATCACCACGATTAACACCAAATCTATTAACAACACGATGCTGGTCATGATTTCCAACAACCCAATTAGGAACAAAGTCCGTTCCTTTTGGCATATTGGTGATCCAAGCATCAATTTCTTTCTTGTAATCAGCTGGTGTGCTGTTTACATTGATATAATTAATCATTTCAAAATTAAATGGAATTTGACTACCGACACGACCAAATGGATTGCCATAAAAATCAACTGTCTTTTCAAGTGTTGTGTATGCTTCCGTCATCAAAATCCTTACATCACCTCCATGCTGATTTGTGTAGTTTACTAACATGTCATGCCAATCATAGACTAAATTATAAGTTTCTTCTAAATCCTTCGTGTAGATGTGATCAAGATAGCATGTTCCATTAACATCGCTACACAATCCACTAACTGGCTCATCAGGGAAAGTTCCATTTTCATATTGAGTCTCAAAGATATATGGGATGGCATCAACACGGAAACCATCAATACCTCTGTCAAGCCAGAAAAGCAAAACATTTTTCATTTCTTGTACAACATTTGGATTTCCTATAAATCAAGGTTTAAAATTACTCTAAAAATAGCAAAATAATTAAAGATTCAAATTTTTACTGTAATTTAAATCAGGCTGTTCAATAAGGCACTGATGAAGATAATATTCTTGTCTTTTTTCACTCCATTGCCATGCTGTAAATCTGAACAAACTGTTCCAATTGCTTGGTGGTTCACGCTCTCCAGTTTCACTGTTAATTGTGCCAGGTGCCCAGACATAAAAGTCCTTATAGTAAGGATCATTAGCTTCTGACTTAAGGAACCATGGATGTTGATTTGATGTGTGATTTGGAACAAAGTCAAGAATGAGTTTGATGCCCAAACGTTTGCAGACTTTGATCAATTTATCAACATCAGCAAGGGTTCCATATTCATAGTGAATGTCTGTGTAGTTACTAATGTCGTAGCCGAAGTCAACCATTGGTGATTTGAAAATTGGAGACAACCAAACGCCGTCCATTCCAATTTCCTTCAAATAAGGCATCTTTTCAGCGATTCCGTTAATATCACCGATCCCGTCTCTAAAATTTAAATATTCAGACATTGCAAAAATAACTTCTGAATCTTATTAAAACCACAAACCCATCGGAATCCTTAAAACTTCTCGGATAAATTTGATAAAAATTTCCTCTTTCCCACCATGCCTTTGTAGCTGCACGGACAGCAGTTGAAGCCGCAAAGATTATGAAAATTCCAACAAAAATTTTCATTTTGTTCTCTTTTTCACCACAGAAAATTATTAGTAATTGAAATTGATGTTGATAGGATTTAAAAATAGACTGATAACTGATAACAAGGTGGAAAGTGTTGCAGCTTTTATATGGAAAAGTTGATGAGAAAAAAAATTCAATTTTCCATCTTCCAACTGAATAAACAAACAAGTTTTAAGTCGATAGATAAGTGTATTGCAGATTGATGAGTGACGGAAATGCTGCAGATACAAACAAATGAGTGATTTACATTGAGGCAGATGTTTTGAAGAAATGTAGCTTTAATAATATTGAAGGATGCTCTAGTATTGAGGAATTGGATAAACAAAGTGAGATTAATTTAAATTCAATTGAAATTGCCGGAACTGACCTTCAAAACCATATGACATTCTGAATTAATTCAAATGATAATTAATTGATGTAATTTTTCATGTGTTGCTGCTGTAAACCCGAGCGGCACAATACGACGAAACGTATTTTTTGCTATAAAATTGAGTCGAATGTCCCATTTCGGCCGAAACGAAGCTGTCAGAGCGACTTTGAGTCTTTCTGTTCATACGACGTTACGTAGCGTTGCTCTAGCCAACATGTGGTGCCAATCGTATGGTATTTGCTAAATTTGTCATTAAAATATGCAGTTTTAGATTCAAAAACATCAAAAAGTTATCTATTTTAGCCCAAATTTACTCAAAATTTGTAGAACATAAGATTTAAAGATCTAAGCTGCAGCTTCCAACTGAATATTTGCATCATATCGCACATAACATATGTATTACTACTTTATAGCACGTGTATTACAAAACAATGCGACATATTAATACATTTTTGCTACAAAACTCCAACAAAAAATACAATCTTCAATTAATACCCAACAGTCTAACTTAATTCCAACAGAAACAAATCAATAAAGTCCAATAAAAATTATATCAATCATATTTTATAAAATTGAACTATCTTTTATAAAATAGCTATTAAAAATATTGACTATATGTCACTTATTTTGGACACTTGTCTATATAGTCTCGAAAAAAAACTTTCAAAGCAATTAAAGTATGTGATAAACGAAAAGAAAACCAACACACGACACTTATGGCTCATCAACATCAATTAATTATTGATGATTTTTTTTAGATTCACATGTTACATATAAATTGATTGTAAAAATAGTTTTTTTAGTGACTTACATCATCGGTCGAATTCCAATCGATGATGCAGTATGGGGGAGTTTATTATGTTACATAAAAAATAATAATAATTTTTTCTGACTAGTGGTCACATAAAAAAAGGCAGAGACAAGCAGGCTTTTCCTAATAATAATTTTACGGTTTCTCTGACTAGAGCAGTGGTCAGGATTCATCTACAGGGACAGTTTTCTCATTGTGGTGTTTGAAAAAAGTGGAATGTAGGGTATGGAGCCATATATAGACGAATCTGTCACTGCGAAAGTAAGCAAAACTGTGGTTGAGAGGATAAGCAACTATTTGTGCCACTTTCTTGTGAGTTCATTGGTTCAATCAGAGACCAATCAAATCATTTTATAGAGTTGACGATATGACAAGGATTTGCACAATGCACATGACATTGCACTTTGGTATTGGTTCCACTTAACCCATCTCAACTGTACCCAATACACTGTTCTAATCAGGGTTCTGTGACTTAAGCCGAATTGAATCATACCAGGACAAGGGAAATCCAGAGTTATCAGGACTCCAATGTGGAGACATAGTGGAATCCAGAATCATGTTAGATGGAATTTTTGGACTTATGGAGTCCGGACTCCAAAGTCCGGCCAACTCTGATGAAATCGGCTCAATTTGTCTAGTCAAATAGAACCATAGGCACCTTCAGGCCAATTTGGCATAGATTTCACAAATCCGCCCTGTCTCATCCCAAAACATTAACATCAAAAGCAAACAAACCCACAAAAAAAGACTAATTCTCATTGATATTTTAACTGATGACCTCAAAAATATTTCGTCTGTGCACAACAATAATTACTACTTGAAGTTTTTTATTCTTATTAATTTTTGCATGTTTTTGCAATAAAAAAAATTAATTTTACGACTACTGAAGTAAAAAGCGGTTAAAGCAGAAGCGAAAAAAATATATTATTTTGTTGCTTTTGAAAAAAAAAAGGAGAATCGCTGGGGACGCATTTAATTTATTCATAAATTTTTATTGTTTCAAGTTTGTTCTTCTCTCTCTTTTTTCTGTGTTGAACTTTCATTCGACTACTCAGCAATTTGCGATTTTTTTTTTCTCTTTTCCTTCTTTAATTGCTTTTCTGTGCCATTATGTTCTTGTCACAAGAGCTTTACTTATTCTTGATAACAGTAAGGGAATGAGGATTATACAATGTATAAACATAGTCATATATACAAAATCATAAGTGGAATCTTCATCCATACCTTTTTCTTATTTTTTAATAAAGACATGATGTAACAGTAATGGAATTTATCATCAACTTGAGATGCAAGCAGCAAGAAATCATTTTTCTAATGTAGAATTTATTGACAAGAGATTCTTGAATGGCAAAAAAAAGGTGCTGCGCCTTGTTTTGTGTAACAACCACTCAAGGCAATTAATGTAACTTTTTTTATTCATTTTTTACACATACATGACGAGGTTGCTTTATGCTTATATGCTGGAAACATTGTTTATTGTCTGAGTTTTGAGGATGTGAGCAAATTTGCTTAAAAGAGATTTTTTCAAGGGACAAGACCTTGAATTTATTGAAGCACATAAAGTTTAATGTATCAATTTAATGAGGACTTTAAAATTAGACAAGAATTGAGCTTTAAGAACAGTTTTGTTCAATTTAGAATTTCGGAATCTCTGAGAATTATCTCAAGAAAATTTGAAATTTTGGTCCTTTTAAAAATTACTTTTGCAGCAATTTGGAATGAATTTTGAAGAAATGTGTAAGAATGTGTCAAAAATCGATCCTAACTACATGATAATGATGAGATTTCAAAGACTTTCCTAATAATTTAGGTCAAAAAATGTGTTTACATTCAAAATAGATGAAAATTGTAAAAAATTCAGGAAATTGGTAGAAAAACTTTCAAATTCTGGCAATTATCGTGCATTTACTGACAATTTCTTGTCTGTCGTCTCACAAGTTCTTTCAAAATTTGTTAAAAATTGCCTAAAATCTCCAATCCAATCACCTATTTCCCTTATTACCAAGTATATAACAACACAGTAGTTTTGCCTCTTTTTAGGACATACAACTGCATATACAACTCCATCCGAGACACCAACTTCAAAGCCATAACACACATATTCCCATCCCCCTACAAAATCACACTTCAATATCAAATTACTTCAGCACGAGAACATTCCAAGAGTTCTATCGAATCCGGTGAAACTTTTCACCTTTTTTCATCTGATACAGAACTTTTTTTCCTTCATTCACTAAAGTTTTGCACATACAGCAATCGACTGCTATCATATTTAGAACGAACATTGAAATGTTGATCCATATTCAATAAACATGATTTTTGTAGAGAAGTTTGAGATGCGACGGATAAGAGGAAACTTGACACTTTTGTGAGAGTTGTTTTTATTATAGAAAGTGATGTTTTTGTGTGTTTGGGTGATCGTTGACTGTGGGGAAAGGATTGTGAAGGAGAGGAGATGTGTTGGTTTGATGGACTAGAGGTTGAAAGGATTTAAGTTCGAATTTAACTGAAATCATTCTTTGAAATTAGTCTATAGTTTAAAATTGCATTAGAAAACCCGAACAGGACACAATGGCGACTAGGACAACGCTATGTTGCCGTATAATCTGTAAAATGTGAAGTTGACTTGACAGCACTGGTTATCCTGGTGGAACAGGATGTCCTGACAAGCCCAGGTTGTCCTGACGGCCCAGGTCGACCTGACGGTTCACCACACTGTGCCGCTCGGTAAAACTATCACTTTCAAATCTCTTACCCAACCTCTATTAATATCACTTGTTGTCTATCTTATAATTCATCATCGGGACATCAAATAAAAGAAGAATTTCAGAATTTTATTGAAATTTATCGCTTTTATGTGCCAATTGCATTGTTCCTCAATTTTTTATATTTGATTTTATCTATCATGACAGATGGTTTTCACTTTCATTCTTCTTTTTTTGCATATTAATTCATTTCTATTCATGTTGATTGTATCGTGAGCCAATTATTAATTAAAATTGATAGACATTTCAATTAAGATCAAAATTGCAAACAAAGAAAATTCAACAATGTAAGGCAATTCTGATCCTCATGATTCATCAAATGCTTTAACAGTTATTAAAGGAGGTTAAAAGAATCAGAAGATGTCATCGACTCAGTTAATCAAGCAGTTGAATTTGTATTATTATAAATTGAAAATTGCTACAAAATGTGAAGAAAAAGTCAGATTTTTTAATTGAGGAACACGCATAGTTGATATAAGGATGTGAATGAACTTTTGGAGAGAATTTGGATATTTTCAGGATTTGAAGCAAATTGGAGCAGGATTTTTGGAATCTGGGCTATCGAGCAACATGTTAATGAATCTAAAAGAGTGAGAATATATCATCAATGGCTGGTTTAGCTGGTTTGGCTGATTTGGTAATATTCCAGAAATCTGTAATTCGCTCTTCTGTAATGACATGGACGTTATCGATAAGACTAAGATTTGCACAAATTTACGACATTAAAATAGCTAGGTTAGTAGATTGAGCACTTTTATTGAATGTTGTTCAGTTTTAAAGGACATTTCCTCGATATACCATCCTCAGATCTATTCTTAACTCTTTTAAATATTGAATTTCAAACATCAACGATCCCACAACTCGCTATTATCAATCAAAATAAACCAAAAAGTACCAACAATGCTTCAACAATCCTCCCTGTAACTCCCATTGTCGAATTAAACAACGTTTTTTAATTATTTATTCACACGATATTCAACTCAAAAGGTTGAAGACTAATTTAAAATTTTTCCGATTTCCCACAACTATTCATATATCCTTTTTTATATTTTTGTTCTAATTATATTCATTTTTTTGTTGTTGTTGTTCGAATATAAAACTGTGAAAATCACACAATGCTCACTTTTTTCACTCCTAAAACTTTCAGTCATAATAATATAGTACAAAAAGGCTGATTTGCGAAAAAAAAAAAAAGAATAATAATAAATTTAATTGGAATGAAAGGAAAAACTTTCTTTTTTTATTAATTTCCACAAAAAAAAGCGATTCAAGAATGAAAATAAAGCATGAATATGATTCAGCAACAATAAAAATATATAAAAAACTTTTCGATCGATCACAGTAAAAAATTTGACAATATTAATCATAATAAAAGACAAGAATTAAAGAAGCTAGTCTCTATGCATCGATTGACAATAGGAATAGAATGAGTGACATAATTTAATAATAAATGAATATAAAAAGTGATTAGATCGATAAGGAAATATGAAGACTAAAAATTACCCCTCGCAACAACAAGTTGTAAATTGAAGCTTTTTTCGAGACTATTATACTGTGTTATTTATGGATTGTTTATTAGAAATATAAATGTAGAAAGTTAGTGGTCTGGAATGCGAGTCTAATGAATTGTTATTAAAATTGATATTTAACTGCTGAGTTTTAGTTTTTTGTAGTCTTTTGTTTTCTTACTCATACTCTACTTTATGGTGTCATTTGTTTGTATTATTCTAGGAACAGTTTTTAATTGTCGATAGAAAATGACTAAGTAGTTCTGGAAAATTTAGGATTAAGTCATGTCATGAATAAGTCATGTCATCACGAATAGCGCAAATTGGGTAATTGTCGAAAATACTGACCCAGGCTAGTATGACACTGACTTGATGTCATATGCAATTTAAATCCGACATCAGGTCGGCGAAACTCTGAATTTTTGCTGAATTCAGTTGAAATCTGAAGCCATCCCGGTATGATTCTTTCTTAATGCCCTGCCAAGTACCTGATTCGATTAAAATTCGACACCATGCCAGAACATGTCTGAATCTGAATTAACACCTTGCTTGGTACCTGATTGAATTAAAATCCGGCACCATCCCAGAGTTACACCAAAACCCATTAAAATGTATAATCCAAAATCATAACCCGAGCAGCACGATGTTTATGTTAGAGCACTGCTCGTGTAGTCGGCTTGTGATACTTGCTACTTTTTGGATAATGTCTTCTATTTTAAAAACAAGTTGAACCCCTATTTTTTCAATAAAATTGCATACAATTTCTTAGGGGTCATTAGGATTTATTAAACGTTTCACGCAAAAACACGAATTTCTAGACACTATAACATCAGATTTCAATCAATTTCTACTGCCCAAAATTCAGTTCACTGAACTGTTTCACTCGGGACATTCACATGATATTGCAATTTGTAATAACCTGTTGTCGTTGCTATTTATCCCATACGCAAGAGCATGACATGATAAGTTAAAGTTGTTTGTACACAAAAAATTTAAATAACAAAGAAAAAATGCGTTCAACATTTAATGTAATTGACTTTGTGGTCCCACCGTGACTATTGTAATAGACAACTTCATTTATGTAAAAAAAAAGAAAATTGTGTAGTTGATGCTTGAAAAACTGTCGCAAGTGAAAAAAGAAAAGAATCTTGAATATCTCCATCCATTCTGCGCAAGAGTTTATTCTTTATTATTTAAGATGATGATGTAAAAAAATGATGTTAAGCTCTTTCGCTCCACTTGAAGGAAAACTCATCATCCGCTCGGATAGGGGGCGTGAAAAATATATATAAAGAGATAATTTAATATTATCAAACACATTGAAGCTATAAAAAGCTTTATGCATAATTTTATGAAAAAATGTGAACGATGGAAGGAGACGAAAAAAGAAGAAAAATTTTAAACCCAGATAGTAAATGGATTTTTGTCTTCTGCAGTAAGTTTATGAGATTAAATTTTAGCATATTGTTGGTGAATTTGTAATTGAGTTTAAGAGTGAAAATTGATTTATAGATTTATGAGGGAATTTTTGAAGTTTGAGGTGATTTAACGATTTTTGGAGCTATTTTTTGAATTTTAATCATCCCCGAATAGATAAGAAGCTTGTTCATGATCCTTGGCCATTCTGCGCCCCAGTCAAGGAAAAAGGAACTTGCCAATGAGTATGCAAGCAATACTAAACATGCTGAATGATATTAACTGAATAAACTGTTGCATTAGCGAACGATTCTAACCACGGACTGTATTTTGAGTTGCTGAGTTGAAAACAGGCTTCATGTCAACTTACATACTTCTTAAAGGCAGCACGGTGACTTAATGACATCTAGTGACTCTTTTCCCGAGTGGGACTAGTGAAAACGGCTCCAAGGAGCTTCAAAGGCTCCTCTAAACCTCTTTTATTCAAAACAAATGGATGCAGCCTAAATTTGACGATCATAAGGTCAGTATTTGATGATAATTTCATCCTTCTTCATTTGTGTCACTCAAGATTGTTCTAAATCATCCTTAAAATACTCTTATGCCTCGTAAAATTCTAAAACCCTTAAAAATCTCATAAAAATTTTTGAAAAATCTCTTCAAATTTCCCAACTTCTCCTCAACTTCTAAAAACTTTTTTCCAATTACTTCCTAGAATAATTCCAAAAGGCTAAACATTCTCACCTTCAAACATTCCAAAAAAACATCCAAGAACAAGATCAGAACAAAAAGTGTTAAAATTCTAAACTTGAAATACAATATCCATAGCAAGATGGAAGGGAATGGAGAAAAACCTTTTGAAAATCAAAACCACCCGTTGCGCTGTCTATTGAGAAGAGCACTTTAGTTTTTAAATAATGTTCAGTCAGCACTAACCTTGAGCTCTTAGTGTGTAATAGGAGAAATTATATAAGAAGCGATAAATGCTTTTGCTGAAAAGAATTTAATTTGAGTTTCATAGCTGTTAAAAGTTCTTATTTTATGTTGGGATATTTTATAGAACAGATTTTTTCGTGAATTTTCAACTCATTTAAATTCAGACTAGAGAATATTTTCCAATAAAGCAATGCCTTGTTGTGTGAGAATATCGACCGATTTTTTTTTGTATCTTCAAAAGGATAGCAAGAAACCCGAGATGTATATAATTTTTAAAGAGTCTAAAATTTATATATAAATAGCACAAATAGGTAAATCGATCAAAATCCCGGTCAGAGGCTGTCGTGACTCTAGCAAAAAGTTAGATTTGGTTTGAATTCTGTATTGAGTTGCTGGGTTGAAAACATACTTCATGTCAACTCACATATGTCTTAAAGGCAGCACGTTGACGTAGTGACATCCTAGTGACTATATTTTCAAATGGCATAAGTATGGCTCCATTATGGAGCGATTCTCTGTTTCTTTTAAATAAGGACAATTCATTCAAGGAAAATACAGGTCTACCTATAATTTAGTCATGAACAGAAAACAAGGTTGATCCAAATCACGCGACTTCTATGTCTGGCCATGAGTCTTAGGACCTTAGATGTCGGCAAAATAGAGACTTTCTTTATAATTACAGAAATCAGTTCCTATGACTTAATTCTTTACAGAAATATCAGAAATCTTCGTGAGAACCACTAGGAAATTGACAAATTTTGTTCAAAATGTGGAGACCTACCTCCACACTCTCTTCATCCATCTTCATCTGAATACGCTCCTGGTATTCGAAAATCTATCAAATATCGATGCATACACACAAAATACAGACATCGACATAGAGTTAGCACGGCATTAAAGCATTCAAATCCTGGCTAAATCTTGTATGTCCCTCCTAAGTGGAGGTTCCTCTCAAAGGCCTCAACATAGAACTCTCTAAAATACATCAAAAATCCTATATTCCCCGGAAAAAACAACCACAAAATGATTATTATCCTTTATTATCATTTAAATCATAAGGATAAAGAAGTAATTCACTTCTTCCGTTCAATTTCAGTCTTTCTTTTTTTTATTCACTGCTCATTTTTTTTCCTCTTTCTGCATTGCATAACATTTAACATTGAAACAGATAAAAGAGAGAAAGAAAAAAATAAAAGAAGCTGACTAAAAACGGAATGAGGGTCTGACTCATGCGACTTTTTTTCTCAGTTGGATATTTAATAGAACAATAAATGGAAATATGAGAATATTGCTACAATTTTGCTTTAAAGTTGAGGCTTTAAAGCTGATTTCTGTGGAAATTAATTTTTCAAATGTTTTCCAGCAAAAGTCACGATTGACGTTTTATTGATTATGAACTTTTAAGGTATTGTAATTTTTTCAAGTAATTTACTTTGTAAGTGTCAAAGATTATGAGGGTATTCATGGATATTTCATGAATAATCTCAAGTATCAAGTCACGAATCCATTTCTCACAAACTTCAATGTCAATTTGATAAGCAATTTAATTTTTCTCGAATTTCCCACAGCCCATCCCCCAAAAAAATAACATAATATTTTTTAATAAAAAATTCAGTACATCACATCCCCCTTTTTTTTCTCGATATGCATAAAGTTTTATATGATATACAAAAAAAAAATAACAATTTTTAAAATCTCTCCACTGAGAAATTTATTACACAGAATATGTTCGTTGCTCTTAAATTTCATATTTTTTTTGTCAAATAAATTTATTAATGTTTGACTTTTAAAACTTCCATTTAGTAACGACAAATCGTTTTATGACTCATTTAAATATTCACCCACAAAATGTAATAAGTCAAAATATTTTGTACTCACCAATATCGGCATGTTGTGTAGTTGGGGCTGGACAGTTGATCTCGTCGCTTTCGTCTGTACAATCGGCAGTTC
The DNA here is from genome assembly GCF_022539635.2 of Chironomus tepperi. NCBI lineage: Eukaryota > Metazoa > Arthropoda > Insecta > Diptera > Chironomidae > Chironomus > Chironomus tepperi. The sequence goes on along the minus strand of NW_027226195.1, from coordinate 1,833,232 downwards.
CATCGCAATGTTTATCGATGGATATGCAGCGAGTAACGTCGCAGTTAAATTCATTATCGCTACATTCTATGGTAGGATGGTGCGTGGAAGAAAATTGTAAGGAAATGCGTTAGTGCCGCGTCTTGATAGATTTTTAATAAAATTGTTTAATTTTCTTGAAATTTGAAATATTTTTCAAGAAAATGGAAATTATTTAACGTTTCAAAAATGAACATTCTTTATAAATTACGGGGATAGGATTGTGCCCCTTAAATTTGGTCTAAATAGTTTATTTTCGAAATATTTGATAATTTAACAAAATTTAGTGAGATGAACAACGTCTCAAGTATCTCAAAGTTCATTTAAATTGTAGTAAAGTTAGAGTGATAAAACCCTTAGTTTTGGATTAAGTCGTAAGTTCTGTAGTTAAGTTTGATATTTTGTATTGTGGATCATAAGGAACTGACTGTTATATGCGCATTGACACTTATGAAAATTACTAAAAAGTCTCAAAATTTCAATATTTTTCAGATTTTTAGAGACTTTAATTAGTGTCTGTGCTTTTATCCTTAGTAAAACAGGCTGCAATTATGTTTTCTCGAAATCCCGGTCCCGATGAATTTTCGGGATCGGGATTGACATTATCGGGATTCCCGATCCCGATAGCAAGAAAGCATAGCTACGATGACTCGACCGCATGTCTAATTATAAACATGACATATTATGAGCTACACAACCGTCAAATTTGTAACTAGACAAACAATTGACTAATCGTAGCCTATTCCCCTCCGGATATTCTTGATCTGTTTAACCCAGGGTGTTCTATAGTATATTCGTTACGGACATATTAATCTCAACTTTTAAATATGTAAGATAAACCTCAAATTAATTGAAATCCTAATCTATCAAGTGCTTGTTAATTACTTAAAATCTCAAATTCTAACATAAAAAAGGTCATGCAAAATTCATATATTTGATAATTTTTTAGAATGATTTGTTTTATTTAGAGTTGGTTTGATTAGCTTAGTATTTCAGCAACTTATGATATTGAGCTTGGATCATCCAGAAATCATGGGATCTAATGGTCTCATAGATGCTATGGATGCCTTGGATAACATGAATGTCATTGAAGCTATGGAATGAAATGGAATCCATAGCTTCTACCAAATGATCCACTCCAAAGCTCAGACACTCAACAAAAATTGTGAAAATTTTTCCAATCTTTTACAATTTCTCCATATGAATTGTGAAAATTGTACAATTTTTATGATTTTTTTGAGTGTCTGGACCTTGATTCAATCCCAAATTATTATTAAAAAAATCAAAATAGAGAAGAAATTGTCAAAAATAAGTAAATTAAACCAACTCTTAAAATACCGATCATTCCACTTGAAATATGCCCCAAACATGCAAAGATAACGCTTTTAGGTATCAAAGTGATCTTTCTGTACCATGGCACGATGCTCTTTGCATTTTAGAGATATCAAATCCAATGAATCTCTCTTGCTATTAGTAGAATAATTAAATTTATATTTAAAAATCTCAGACATAAAGACAGATCACTATGAAATTAATAAATAAAACCGCTTATGTACATCCTAAAAATGAATTAAATTTAAATTGATGGGTTGCAAAAAATTTTTAACGGAAAATAATAAATCAGGTCAAACTTAATAAAAAATTAATAAAAAATCATAAAAAAAAAATAATAAAAAATCACCAATTGGATTTTCCTCAGGCGCATCTGTAACTTCTTCAAGAACAGAATCATCCTCCTCATCCTTATCATCCACATCCACAACATGTGGTTTCTCTGACGATACATCCAATGGATTGAAAATTTCAACATCATAATCACCACTTGCATTATCATCATCATCTGGTTCCGTTCCAGTTGGACAATCTTCTTCATCTTCACCATTTGGACAATTTTTAACTCCATCACATTTTTGTACCTCACAAATAATTAATCGACCATCATTGCATTTAAATTTATCATCACCACGGCATGTATCATTAATTGCTAATGTTGGAACGTCAATGGCTTCATGTTCAGCTGATTCAAGTTTAGTATCTATAGATATATTATTATCATCATTATCAGGCGGACCATCTTCTCCAAGAATTGCTCCTGGAGTCGACTCATCAACAACAGGTTTTGGCGTTTCAAGTGGAATTAAAGGTTCAACTTCATGTGAATCCTTTCCACTATCAATTTCATTAATCAAATTTTCTTCTGATTCAGTAAATGGAGTTGTGGCTATATCAATATCTTCAATATCTTCAATTTCAAGATCTTCCTCAATTTTATCACCATCATCATCTCTTTCAATAAAATCATCTTCACCGTCTTCCTCCTCAATTGTTTTATCATCAGGCATTTCAATCGCCGGCATGCTTTCATTATATTCACTTTCTGTACGGTAAAATGAGAATTTTGAATTTTGGGTGGAAAATAATTTTGAATTTTGTGTGAGTTTTTTTTTGTGTGTAAAATGAATTTTTTATGAATTTATGTGATTCCAAAGATAGATTTTTAATTTAGTTAATTGGCCGTGATTATATGCACATATGATATGAATTGTTTATGCCAATGAGATTTGCGAATGGATGATCGAAAGATTAAAATTTTTTTGCGTGATTTATGAATGTTTTTTTTTTTTTGGTTTACGTACAGAAAATTGAAATACATTTTTTTTATGGGAGGAAAGAAGTCGTTTGAAGAAAGATAATTTAGATTTTTTTGTTAATGATAATTTTTGGTAAACGATGCAATACAATAGATACAATATAAATATTTACATTTTTTAGATTGGATACTTGTTAAGTGGATTTGAAGACATTATTAAAAATTTGTAATTTTGTGTTATGATTTAGATAATCTGAATTGATTATCGGTTTATATACAAACTTGAGTAATACAAAATTATGAGGTTGTTATGAAGCTGTAGGTCAGAAGCAGAGGTCGAAGTCGGTGTTAGTCGACTATAGTCGACTAAAGTACGTTTAGTCGACTAAAGCCGACTAAAAAATTTCTCAGAATTTTCTTAGTCGACTATAGTCGACTAAAACCGGCTAAAGCCGACTAAAGCCGCGACTAAGATCGACTAAAATGAAATTTTTCACACTTGTGAAGTATATGGAATTTCATATAAAAAATTCCTTTTTTTTGATTTCCAACAAGCTTAAGTTCGAATCTCATAATATTTTTTGAATATTTTTTCAACATTTAACTACTTTATAATCTCAGAAAATCTAATTTTCTTATTCTAAGATGCAAAACTCCTAAAAAAATCCGATTTTGCATAGATTTTTTTTTATTAAAACGTGAAAAATTTACAAAAAATCCGAATTATGCCTCGAATTTCTAATTTTCGGATGAAAAGCTCTCAAAAATTTTAAGTTTTGCCTGAATTATCTTATTTGGGGTGAAAAACTACCCAGAAAAGCTAAGTTTTGTATCGGCTTTCTCACTAAATAAGAAAATTTGAAGCAAAATTCAATATTTCGAGAGTTTTTCACTCAAAAATTAGAAATTCGAGACAAAATTTGGATTTCTCGTGAATTATACACGCTTTAATAAGAAAATCTACGCAAAATCGGCTTTTTTAGGAGTTTTGCATCTTAGAATAAGAAAAGTAGTCTTTTCTGAGATTATAAAGTAGTTAAATGTTGAAAAAATATTATGAGATTCGAACTTAAGCGTGTTGGAAATTAAAAAAAAGGAATTTTTTATATGAAATTCCATATACTTCACAAGTGTAAAAATTTCATTTTAGTCGGTCTTAGTCGCGGCTTTAGTCGGCTTTAGCCGGTTTTAGTCGACTATAGTCGAAAAAGAAAAAAATCTGAAATGTTTTAGTCGGCTTTAGTCGACTAAATTTTAGTCGACTTTAGTCGACTAAAGCCGACTAAAAACCATCCGACTACGACCTCTGGTCAGAAGTGGTTAACCTTTATTGTGTCACAGTACACATTAGTCTTAAAAATTGTATCGAGGCACACCTTTTGAAGCAAATTTTTACGGCACATCAATTTATTAAATCTTTTAATCATTAAATTGATTTAACAAAGCTCAATCAGTTGCTTAACCTCAAAAGCTCAAAAAGGAACCTCTAGAGTTGAACTGGCAAGCGCACAGCGTGGAAATGGCTAAAATCTCCGCACTTGGCCTTCGCGACTCTGACTTCAAATTCAATCAGGCCTCAATCCAGAGTCAAGTCGGTCTAGAATCGGGTTTAGCCATTTTTAGACCGTATGCATTTCGGGTGAAGATTTGGGTATTTTTCTCGAACTTTTCCTATTCACATTTAAAGTTTTTTTAAAATTCCTCAATTTTTGGCTTTTTCGAAAAAGGTTTGCTGCATACCTGAGTATTTTCACGGCACACAAGTGTGTTACAGCACACAGGTTGCCCGACAAAACCATAAACTAATTTTATTGAGTTTAAATACACGCTAAGATCAAAAGAGTCAATGAACTGACTATATTCTAAATTTTATCGAAAAATTAAGATGAATAAGACTATAAATATTGAAATTGCCAATTCCTAATTGTCAAAAAATAACGAGAAATTGTAAAAATAACAACTTGCAAGTAGGGGTCCGAATGACGGATATCCGTACCGTCCGTTACCGGTAATTACCGGTAATATCCATTACCGTTACCGTTCATTTATATGGATTATCCATCGGTAACAGATTTTTAACGAATTTTTCAAAAATTCAAATATTAAGACCGCAGTTTATTTTTTTGTTTAGGGTACAAACTTTATTTTTAGACATTTTTCATTTTTGAAAACTTTTAATGTGGATATTTCCAAAAGAATTTTTAGACTTGTCAATTCCAAGATATATATCAAAGTTAAATGTAATTTTTGGTCAAAAAAATGTTAATTTTGGTCACATCTAAAAATCAGTCATTTTTTATGATGAATCCTGAAAAAGTGCTTTATTTATTTGAAAACGTAATATCAGGAATGATAGAGGGATGAGAAAGGTAACTTTTCAGGTACTTATTGGGTCATGAAAAACTAGTTATTTAGCGCAAACGGCAGAATCGAAAACTGAACAAATTTGGGTCATTTTTAAACGCTTTTTTTTTCAAATTTTAATTTGCACGAAGTCCAATAGTCAAAGTTTTTAATGCAAAAAATTTTGCTTATGGATGTTTTAAAACTCTTCTATACAAGCCATCCTTTAAAAACGATTATATATGACTTTTTTAAAAATGACCAAAAACAAAGTGTCAAAAAAAAATTTTTTTACCCTAAATATTCGGATATATATAGTCGGAATATACGGATATTACCGGTAACACCGGTAATTACCGGTAAATATCCGTTACCGTCAAATCTCGATTACCGGTAATTTTCGGACCCCTACTTACAAGACTTGGATTTAAATTAAAAATTTTGAAAAATTACCTAAAACTTCAAAAAATTGTCAAATTCAAAGTTTTCTTAAATTTAATTTAAAAAATTTTCAGTTAAAACTTGAATTTCACATTTGAAATTTTCATAAAATCACTTACAAAGATTACTCATTTTTTGCATTACTCAAGTGCAGTTTTTATATAAATTTTTGGAATTATTACTTCAACATATAAATGTAAATCCTAGAAATATCAAAGGACAAGACAAAAAGTATGCTTTTTTCGAACAAACACAAACGAAACATCGACGAGCCGAAAATTAAACTAGATGGACAGATCCTAGAAAGTGTGAAGAAATTTACCTTCCTAGGAATGACCTTTGACACTAAACTTAACTGGACTGACCACATTGAAAGCATAACAACAAAGACAAAACAGAATTTGAGAGTAATCAGAATGCTTTCAAATACAACGTATGGATCGGATAGAAAAACATTACTCAAATTACACGACGCACTTATAAATTCCATAAATAATTATGGAGCAATCGCATTAAATCATTTGACTAAAAATCAAGACAATAAGCTAAAAGTTGTACATATGAAGAGTTTAAAGCTTGCTATCGGTGCCTTCGTAACAACACCGAACAAAAGTCTGGAGGCTGAGACAGCAGTAACCCCTCTAGAACACCAACGAACACTACAGCGAATAAAGTATGCATGTAAAGTACTAACAAATCCTAATCATCCCTTATACGCAAGCCTAACAGACAGTACAAAAGACAATAAATTTTCTCAACGAATGAAACCACCAATCTCATTTACAATGAGACAAGACTTACATCCACTAAACATTGATAGTAACACAAAAATTAACCAGACACAGCTAACATATTTCCCTCCCTGGACAAAAACAAGACACAAATACGACATCTCACTAACAAAATTTGACAAAAATAACACACCGAAAGAAGTCTTGAAAACAGAATTTAACAAAAAAATTAACAAACTTAAACTTGACATGTACGACCCTTACTACACTGACGGCTCAAAAACTAACGATGGTTATGGGTGTGCTGTGGTCGAAGAAGGAAGCGTTCACAGGTATAAGTGTCATGACTATTGCTCTGTGTATAGCACAGAACTTTTTGCCATCTCAAAAGCCATCGATATAGCAAACAGGAAAAAGAAACACAAAATCGTCATTTGTACAGATTCTCTTAGTGCTGTAATTGGAATACAAGACAGTGAGACAAAGCACCCATTGATAATGGAAATACAAAATAGGTTGAAAAAGACAAACATGACTATTATATTTCTGTGGGTGCCTAGTCATGTTGGTATCATTGGGAATGAAAAAGCAGACGTAGAAGCCAAACAAGCAACCAAAGAAACTTTTACAGGACAGCAGCACATAGTAAGCACAGACATCAGCAGATATGCGAAGGAATTGATTGTAAAAAGGTGGCAGTTAGAATGGAATCACGAAATTAACAAAGATAATAAACTAGGAGCTCTGAAAAAGACTATAGACAAATGGAAGAATATTAACACACTTAACAGAAAGGATCAGACAGTAATAACAAGACTAAGACTAGGACATACTCGACTAACACATGGACACTTAATTGAACGGACAAATGCACCGACTTGTAGCTGCGCAGAGATGCTTACTGTGAAGCATCTGTTCAGCTGCAACTTTAATAGAACACTCCAAGATAAGCACAAAGTAAGCTTTGAAACGTTGGCAAAGGACAGTAGGGATGAATTGCTTAAAGTTATAGAATACATAAAAGAATTAGATCTTTACGACTTGATTTGAGCCACACCAGATATGTTATCACTAAAACAAAAATGTAAATACAAAAAATGAAAAATGTAAAGAATGAAGCATAAAGGTTTTTTACGCCGATTGGAAAGGTTTGAGTACGTTTCCACACGGCTTTTTCCTTTTAAAAAGAAGAAGAAAAAAACAGAATCAGTACAGGTCCTTCAATTTTATTTCGGACCATAATAAAGATAATAATAATAATAATAATAATAAATGTAAATCACCATCTATTTATAATTCTATTGTTAGAAAATATTTATACAGTATTGCATCAATTAATACATCCAGACTTTATACAACATTTTTTATTAGTGCAACAATTAATATTAAATATTTTTTTTTATTTTCGTATTTATTCAAAACTTCCTGGTTCATCTAACTCTTTGAAGTGCTGGTTTGAATAATGTAAAGTGTAAAACAATTTCTTTTTTTTCAATATTTTAACACGCTTACACTGTAAATTGAAGTTCATTAAAATGCATGCATATGCATTTTATGTGTTTTTTTTCTCCACAAGAATGTACGATTCATTAATTAATTGATTTGCAATTTGAATATCGATGGGATTTGTTCTGAATATGGTGCTTATGCATTGAAATTTGAAGAATTTCTGATGAAAAAATTTTTTTCTTACGGTGAATTTGTAAAAGTAATTTTTTGAATTTTTCATCAGAATTAACAAATTGGAGCATTAACCGAGAAAGTGCACGACGTTGGAATGGTTGAAAATACGCTCTCAAGCCGACTTTATTTTGACCAAATTTTGACTTGAGGCCGGATTTCTTCAAATCTCTGAGGACAGAGTCTTGTTGGTCGGCGTGCGGATTTTTGACCATTTCTGAGCCGTACACTTTCCAGGTAAGGCTTAATTATTTTTAAAAATTGAATGTTCATAAGATTGAGTCGCTGAGGTCCAAGTTTGTCCAAATGGTTTAAAGACCCGAGTCTGTTTTTCAATACAAAACATGATTCGATTACGAGATCTGCCAAATATTACCCGAAGGATACACGGCATGAACATGTTGGAATATATTGTCTCCAGGGCAATCCAAACTTAGATTTGAACCAGATTTTATTGGAATGAATCTCAAGCCATAAACAATTTTTGCAGTCATGTTTAGCTTATAGTTCAAATCGGTAAACGGATATAAACCCAACACCTGGAAGGCGTGACTAAGACTTGATACAAAATTCGATTTCAATCCGGCATAAAATTAAAGTCATGCTCGCCTGTAGTCGGGTTTTTGATCAATTACTCGATTTGAGCAATTCTGGTAGAATTCTGCTTCAATAATCTATCAATGCTCTTAAATCAGTCACTCTTATGAACCATCATCTCTTTAAAAAAATTCTTCAATCCTCCATAAGCACCACCCTAAATCTCCTCAAAATTGACCGCCATATTCGCAGATAAATTTCATTTTAATTATTTCGTATACTCGAATATTAACAATACCTGTACTTCTACTACTACAATCTTGCTCATCAGATCCATCAGAGCATTGTACATCTCCATCACATCTCTCATTAAGTGGTATACATTTTGAATTTGATAAACATGTAAATTCCTTATTTTCATCACATTGTTCATCATAATCGCCATCTGGATGTTCTTCTTCGGGAAAATGTTCTTCCTGTGATCCAAGACTTGCTAGCAATTCCTGCATATCCTCTTGCAATATTTGATCATTTGTCAGATCTACTGTCGGTTCTTCTTATTAACATATTTTGTTAATTGAATTTTTTTTACAAATAATGATAATTTTTTAAGGGAAATAATTAACAAAATTAAAAAGCAAATTAACAGATAAAATACAAATAAAGGAAGTAAGGAATAATAGATAAAGAAAATGATAAGCAGGTTATAGCACGTGTATGAATGATTCTTCTGTGACCAGCCACCATTATCTGTAATTTACCTGTAATTGGTCTCAATATAAAGTCACTTGGATCAGCGTGCATGTCTTCAAAAACTCGCTGCTCATTAATTTGTTTGTAAAGTAAATCACGCAAATCATTTCCGACAATTTTTGGTAGTTCTGATGCAATATTAATCGACAAATATAATTCCAGCTCGGATATTTTCCTACAAAAAAAGATAAATTAATTAAATATTCCACCAACAGATGGCACAAGCAGTTTCGTTGCTCAGTTCATAAGCGCCATCTATTAACTACTTACTTAACATTGATGAGTGATGCCATGATCGAGTTATTTGTCGTCTTTTTGTACCAATTTTCAAGATTTTTCTTTACTATTAAGGATAATGTTTTAAATTCATCGCTGTTATGATCATTAAAGTTCTCATTCCACATCTCATTGATACGGAGATTTAATCGGACTGTAAAGGGATGAGAAAGAAAATGGATAGAATGAATATTCAGTTGCTCAGTTGTGTAAATCGTGCGATTTAAAATTAATCTTGGGATTTAAAATAAATCTTGGGATTTATGTTGGATTTTGGGACTAAATTAGTTTGAATTTGTTGAGTTAGCAGTACTAGTTCCTCAATTTTAAGGGATATTGAACAGAACTTGAAGTCAACTCAGATTTTTTGTGTTTTTTTCTAAAATTGCAAGTCTGCTGGCCTGCAACATTGGATGAACTATAAGGTACAACCCAAAACAGCACTTTTGCGCATCTAATACGCAGGAAACCGAGACTGAGACTTGCAACCGAACCTTAGATTCAGAGAACCGTGACTACAATGCCACACCCCATCCCCTTCGGCTACACCCCTGTCTAGATTTATCCAATTTTTATGGATAATTTGAGTCAATATGACTCCAAATCATACAAAATTCGTGTCAACTTCAAGCTCTGCTTTGTAAAATTCAAGAAAAACCCGAGAAACACATTATACCCATGGCTGTCATGTGGCTGCCATAATAAACCAACATGCAACTCCATAAAATCACCAATTACTCACATCTCTTAGAATCATCAACATGAGGCATAATCAATTTATCGTCATTGTCTGGTAAAATATCATTATCATGTTCTCCAGATCCATTAATCTCATTGTCTTCATCATCATCCTCCTCATCATCATCATCCTCATCGTTTCTATGCCTTTTCCTTCTCAATGTATTATCTTGTTCTGTTCTAAAATTTTTATTTGAGGTTTCATGTTGTGACTGTGACTTTTGTGCTGGTACAGCTCTTAATTCCTCAACTTTTGGAATATCTACATCCTGTTGATGAGCTTTTTCATTATTCTCATCACTATTTTTAATACCAAATAAATTTTTAACGCCGCGTTTTAATCGCTGCCAAAGGCCAACATTTTCATTATTTATATCACTAGGATCACTAACACTACGCTTACTAACTAATTTTGTTCGTAAATTTTCATGATTTGTATTGACAGCGGATAATTTATCATCGCTTAACGCACTGTCGTCGAACACTAAATCGTTGTCGGGTCGCTGTAAAGAATAAGCAAAAAATAGTATAAATTAGTTGATATATTTGGTATTATTAAGTGGTGGTCTTCCCATAAATTAATTAATTAAGGAATATTTTCGAGACATAAGAAGTGCGGTCCTTGAGATAATCAAAACATTTAAGTAGCCAAACTAATGAGCAACGATAAATCATCACTCATTATGCTTCCAAAATAAAATTTCACATTTTATTCAAAATTTCATATTTTATTCAAATTTATAATGAAATTAGGCCCTTTACATCCGATATTTATGATGATTTAAAGTAATAAAAACTGATCATTTAAATAATCGCCAAAAAATGTCTTCAAAATTTATCTCCAATCTTCATCATACTTGCATTCCACGACGACAACGACTTGACATAATTTCCATGTATGCGTGTTGTATGCAAGCACGCGTTTTGGCTTTCTATCTGTGCATACAATTGAGTGAGAGATAAAATTTATGTAAATTACACATAATTATTTGATTATGTTGTATGTTTTCTTCATTTGTCTCTTGACTTCGGTCGTAAAATACCGAAATATATTGTCTTTTATCATCTTCAGTAGGGTGAAGCTACAATGAGTTGAGGTTTCGAGTTGAAATATTAACTGATGGAAAAATGTTTGGCTGATTAAGTTATTTTGATAATGTTGTGGTACTTGGGAGATTTTGGGGCATGATTTAAATGTTGAAATGATGCCGTTATGAGAGAGTTATCTGCGACATCGAAGGAATAATGAAGAACCTTATTTGAACAGCATTTAAAATCGGCAGAGACGAAATGAGATGCTTAAGATAATTGGCTTTGAATTCATGTACATCATTGAGATTGATAGACATCTAATTTGGAATTTTGAACCTTTTAAATGGTCTACAGACCTCAAAGATGGTTTGCATGCTCCCAAATAGATCGACAGATCTCTAGAATGGTTTACAGACCTAAAAAATGACCCACAGATTTCAAAGATAGTTCACTGGCCTCAAACATAGTTCACAAACTCCAAGAACAGTTCAGAGACTTCAAGAATAGTTCACAGAAATCAGAGAAGGTCCACAGACATCAAAAATGGCTAAGATATCTCAAAGATGGTACAACAAACTTCAACAAAGGTACACAAACCTCAATAAAGGCTCACAGCTACCAAAAATGATTCGTAAACATCAAAAATAGTCTACAGACTTCAACGATAGTTCACTGAACTCAAAAATGGTTTTTAGACCTCAACAATGGTCCTTCAACCTCAAAAATAGCTTATAGCTATCAAATGTATCATTAACAGACTTCACAAATGGTTCACAGAACTTAAGAATGATCCATATCCAATAAATCGCCACCAGACCTCAAAACTGGTCCTTAAACCTCAAAAAAAGCCAATAGCTTCCAAATGAATGACCTCAAAAATGGTTCACAGATCTTAAAAATTATTCACAAACCTCAAAAGTGGCCTACATATCACAAAACTGGCTCATTACCAATAAAATATGAATTTATTCCATTATTTGCTCTCTAATCCACAGCGTCAATCCATAATATCATCAATTACCCATTTTTCTAAGTAAGTATCACAAAAATAGAAATTTAAAATCCAATATTTTGATAACATTGAACTTAAAACCCATTAAAACCGACAAACTGCACCATTTCTATCACTAAAATCACTGTCACTTCAAGTGCTGATAAGCCTTTGTTGACGTCTCAACTTTTCCACATTTCTTTTCCTCAACATTTTTTTTTTCTTTTCTATCTTTAGAAAATCAAATAATAAAAAAAAAACTTCATTTTCATTGTTGCTTAACCATCATTCATATTCATGTGAGCATTTATTTATACTTAAATGACTAATTTTGTTTATATTTCGTCTATTTTTCTTTTTGTCTCTATCTTTTATATCTATTTTGTCGCATGCCTTATGTATCAATGTACGCTGCATTCAACGCAGCACGAACAAAAATAAAGAAAGTTTTAAATTTTAGTTGAATTTGAGATAGAAGTAGGAATGATTTGGAAGTGATACACTGCATTAGGGCAGTGGTGGACAATTTATGTGCCTGTGTTCTATCTAAGCATGTTTGGAAATGTAATGAATCGTGTCTTGGGCAGAGTTGCTAAACAGGTGTCTGTGACAGGGAAAAACCGTACAATTTCTTGATAATTTGTATGGTTTTGTAGGAAAAAACCTTACAAATTATCAAGAATTTGCCAGATTTTTGCCTGTCACAGGCAGTTGTATTGCAACTCTGGTCCTGGGTAGGGTTTCAGTCAGAGAAGAAAAACCATACAAATTCTTGAATTTTTTTGCACATCACAGTCACCAGTTTTGCAACTCTGGTTTCAGTCGATGTACACTACTTGCTGCTTACTACCAAGGTGTGCAGCAAAAATAACAGTTTACCCACCACTGCATTAAGGCATCAATAATATCATTCACACATAGATGTGAAACGTATTCCCTAAATTCTCCCTACATCATCACTTGCTCTTTCCGTTCTGGTAATGTGAGACATGAAAATTAACTTCGAGAAAGAATAGAAAATTAAAAATGAAACATAAGTGACGTTCAACATTACATTAGCTGGTAATAGAGTAAGTAAATAAACGAGCATCTAAATGGGCAGTTTATGCTTATAATGAGGTGTTAACACACTTTTTTATTGTTTAATTTAGAGATGTTACATTTGTAATAATATGGATAAAGTGGGTAAGGTGTTAGGTAGGTAATTAAAAAGTGTTTTGGAGTTGGGCAAATAGAATTTTGGATGAATTTGGATTAAGATATGTTTAAATTAAAGGAAATGTTCAATTTTTTATAGAATCCAATTTGATTTTAGCCTTAAAAGGCATTAGCAATTCAGATCATTGAGAACCAGAGCTGCGCAAGGCTGATTCGCGGCTAATATTTGTTTGACGATTTAGAGTGTGCCAGGCGCAGCTCTTTGGTCAGTAGAACTACAGTCAATTGACCTTCAGTTTTAAGTGGGATCAAAATAACTCTTTTTATGACATTAGAGCCTATAGCCTGCAAATGAAGGTTGTGAGTTGCGTTTTCAGTTCATATGATTCCAAAAAAGACAATTTTCTCCTGTCAAGTCTCAAATTTGTGGTCATTATTGCAATAATTATGTATCAAAGTACTAAACTCAAGTCGACCATTCTGCCACCAAGTCATTTCAACTCACCAGCCTAACTTAAGATTTATTCACACTTTCCATTCTTAAAACCATAAAATTAGATCAATTTGTCTATTATTAATCAATCAAATTGCTTTATAAGTTCAATAATCATTAATCTACAACTTAATTCACCAATTCCCATCAATAATTCAATAGACATTTGCACAAAATGTCACCAAACCAAACTAAGGTGTCTTCAAATCAATTATATAATTTTCACTTTATATATGGGTCACAAAGGCATTTCTATACAAATAATATGAGTTATATGAACATGTGCAATATGCAAATTTATGTTCATTACTCAAACAAACGGATGGGAAAAGAAGTTTACACACCCACAAAAAAACTGCATAAAAGAAAAATTGAAAATTTTGCATATTTTTTCAGCTCTTCCACATTTGTCATGTTCGTCGATTAACAACTTAAACTATAACTTTTATGTCTCTTCAATTTCATATGCAAATGTTTTATATATTTTTTGAAAATAATTATGGATAACGAAAATTAAAAAATTTTTATGGCGATGAATAAGCATTGCAATCATTAATTATACTTTTATGACTTTGAAAATATTTTTAGTCATTAATTTAATATTTTATATAACTCAGCATGTGATGAGTTTTTCATCTTGGAATATTTTTATGTTGTCGAGACTTTTAATAGTGTTAACTAATGTTTTGGATGTTGCAACTTGTTAATTATTTTGCCTGGCAAATTGAAATTAAATTGAGAATTGCAATAGAAAAGTTTATAAACACATTAAGGAGTGTCAAGCTGGTGAGACTTACTGAATTATCAGGTTTTAATGATTTTTATCGCAACAAAGTATGTAATTTTGCTATGAAGACTGGACAGATCGCTACTAGGAGTTTTATGAATGATTTATAAATGAAGCGGTGAATTTAATTTATTTTACTCAATCAATTCTCGAGTTATTCAATGGTTTTTATAAAAAATTTACTCGATGCTCAATGCGCAATGAGTAATCGATGTTAGATTTGTACAGAGATTAATGTCATTTAATTTACATCAGAGCTCGATGTCGACTTGAATTTTGTGTGAAAAAGTCGAGTCTATTTAAGATTTTACTTGGAAGCAAACTGCTGATAGAGACAATATTGCATTTGGTATTGGTATTGGCAGAAGAGAAGCAACGATAGAACCATCTTTAGGCGTCATCTGAGGGAGATAGATAGATCGGTATGGCCAACGTCGACGTTCAACTGTGATTTTCACTTACTAAATATTACAGCTTAATGATGACTTTTCTATACAAAATATGAATCGACTAATTCAACTTCGAGCTCCGTTAATTACTCAGTGCACTCGATAGAGTATTAGTCCCTGCCATTGACACTAGAGACATGCATACGCCGAGAGCATAAGACAAACATTTTAAATTTATTAATGTGCATGTAAAATAAGATTTGTAAAGTTATTTACGCTAACAATTCCGTCATTCATGTGGTAAACTCAGAAAAGTCATAGGAGTAATAAATTCGATTTCTTACAAGCAGGTGAACAAGCTTAATAGAAATAGCAATAGACTGTGCGAAAAACATGTATTAGATGCGATCTGAAATCTCTAAGATTTTTATCTCGTTCAGTAATTGAATGTAAAGAACAAATTAAACGAGTGGCTAGTTGTATATATCTAGATCTATGAACATGTAATGAAGTCGTCATCAAGTCATCGTGCAACAAGCTATCTCTTGAACTAAACAACCGGTCAGAGTTGAAAAGACTCATATGCATGGACACTTCCACTGGAGTCCCGATTTTAAAAACGTGTAAAAAATTGAACTCCATTGGAGGCGCATTTTTGGACTTGTGGAGTCAAGACTTATGCAGCCTATATGCAAAGTTGGCAGAATTTAAGCCTGAACTTTACAAATCCAAAAAGAGGCCTCTGGAGTCGCATAAACCCAAAAAATCTCTACTTTCAAGAATTTCGCCAAATTTCACTCAAAATCATATCCCACACCATCTCCATATCTGCCATGATCTGCTTTTATAACAAAAATTCATCGTAAAACAAGTTTAAAATCACTTCCTAATCTGATAACATTACTGACCTACTTCGAGGATTATTCGTAGATTAAAAAGTGTTTATGATTATCTCTTATCGTGATTTGACACCTTTAAAAACGTTTTATGACGCTTTTGTACTTGACTCTAGTGTCAAACGAGGCATAAAAAATTAACTGATTTTTTCACAAATTTATTCAAAATTTTAATTGATATCACCCTGATAATTGCCATAAAAATATTCGTTAATTAATAATCTGATTGAGCAAACATAAAGCCATCCCCCATGTGACGCTTCCTTCCATAAAAACAAGATAATTTTCAATTAACCCCACGCTTAAATCACATCATGATCATCATTATAAAATTCTCACGACCAAAACGGCTCTAACATTCTTTTTTAGCGAACCATAAAATTATCACAATAATGATATCAAAACCAGTCGTATATCATAAATAGAAACAACATTAAATGTCTAGACACATGCGCTCTCCAAACCAGCTTTTAAAATGAGTGATAGAATTACAGTTGGTAATAAAAAAAAAATAAGAATCGTCTCACTTTACACAAAAATAAATAAATATTTGTAAATCATCGAATGTGCAGTTAGACAGAATGGAGAATATGGCCGAGTGACATAATGCAACGCGTCTATGATGACATAATGGCGATGTTGTAAAGACGTAGTTGCGACATATTGGCGACATAGAGGCAATTTAACGACAATGTAGAGGCAATGTAGTGACAACATGAAGGCAACGTAAAGACAACGTAATGACAACGAAGTGACAAATTAGCGACAACGTAGTGATAACGTAGCGACAACGTAGCGACAACGTAGTGACATCGTAGGTTCGACGTAACGGCAACGTTGTGGCAACGTATCAGCCACGTTGTGTTGCTGGGATACAGAACAAACATTATGAAATGATCAACAATTCTGGCCGCTAAGTCTGTCAAATCGTAAAAAAACGAATTTAGCAATAATTTTTTATGATCTTCGATTTTTTTATTGTTTGTGGTTTTTGTTCCTTATTCATATTTAAATATGATGAAAATAAAATCGATATTCTCTCTCCAGCCGACAATTTAAAGCCTCTGCCTCAAATCTCGTGTCGTAAAGAGAAAAATCTACACGACATGACAATCATATTTAATATGTGTGCCGATAACGTATCATAAAAGGGATATGACGGTAAATGTGAGATGAATAACACGTAACATGATACAATATGATGATAATGATTATTATTATGATGATGCTGGTGCTGAGATGTTGATTTTTATTTTTGGATAGCACTTGACTTTTAACATCCTGTCAATATTGTTTCAGGTTTTATTTTTTGGCTCGTAAGAAGAGATTTTTTTGATTGGTGTGGAAAGGTGGAATGAATTTATTATTTGATGATGAGGGAAATTTGATACAGCAAACAAGAAGCCAGAATGATGGATTGGAACAAGAATAAGCATTGTTTAACGAATCAGTCAAAATATTGTGGATTAAAAGTCATGAAATTGAAGATATTTTGGATCAGATTTGAAGAGGATTTTTTTGGGAATTTTATGAGATTCGTGGATATTTTTGAGAATTTTGGGGATGATCTTGGATCGAAGCAATTGATTTAGATAGTATGGGACCTGCCTCGACCGACATGGTTCTAGCCTGAGGCCGAATTTCATCGCATCTGCCATTGTAATGCCGTGTGCTTGACTAATCGTTATATGTTTCATTTAGGCATGTGTATTGCCCTCAGAGCATTGCAAAATTGACTAATTTTTACTAATAATTCCTCTATACCAGTACTAAAACAATAAGATTCTAGCCATAATGACTTCCTACTAACAAACCGTTATCTTTATCTATCAACTACATATGAGGTCTACCAATTTGTTCCTCAAAGAAAGCACTCAAAGTCCCGTAATCCACCACAAAAATAAGTCATTAAAATCCACATCCATTTCTCAATTCAAAAAAATCTTTAAACAATTTTTCAGCACACACATTTGAATCCCACATTTTCACACGTAATTTCATTTTCCTTATTTGTCTTAGCATTTACAAAAAAGAAGAAGAAGAACAAAAAAATTGTCGATCTATATTTACCACAAAAATGTTCTCGACAAACAATAAACTCATACCTTCATGTCAACACATTACTACAATTTAACCACCCAAATTGTACATACGGC
Source organism: Chironomus tepperi (assembly GCF_022539635.2). Taxonomy (NCBI): domain Eukaryota; kingdom Metazoa; phylum Arthropoda; class Insecta; order Diptera; family Chironomidae; genus Chironomus; species Chironomus tepperi. The sequence continues at coordinate 1,815,223 of NW_027226195.1, read as the reverse complement.
AATATGATGACGATGATAATAATACCCGTAGATTCTTTTTTTTTCCCTCTTTTGTTTGTTTGTTATGCAATTGAGCAGTCACCGCACGATTTTCCATTTATCATGCAACAATTTTTTGCTGCTCTTCTTGTTCCTGCTCCTCATTTTCTTAATATTTTATGGTTTTTTGCTTATTTTAGGTGATAATGTTGTGAATTCAGATTGGGAAATTTTCGGAAAAAAATTAGGTTTTTTGGTGAGTTTGGAAAGCACATGGAATAGAAATGGACTAAATGCGGATTCGGTCTGTCTTGGCTCTAGCTTGAGTCCGGATTTGATCGAATCAAGTCTGTCACTAGAGTAACACTGGCTTGGTACTGGATTTACATCCATTTTTACGACAGCCTGTTTCGTTTAGGCTTAGTGTAGGCATATCTACATTCTCAAAATCCCGGTTCCGGTAAATTTACGGGAAATCTCAATCCGAGTCCCGATAGAGAGAAAGCATACTTTTATGAAGGATTTGAAGCAAAAAAGGCCATTTTCAGCAAAAATATTTTTAAAAACTACATGGAAATGGATTAATATCAGTTTTATGAGAATCGAACTCTCATTTTCTCATATTTTCTGAATACTTCACATTTAACTATTTCAACTGCAACACATATTAGTGATAATTTCCCATCTATACTAACCATCGAATTAGAATCGTCTAGAATCTTAATTCACACAACAATTTCTCACATCATTAATTTTCTTCATTCAAAAACCTGCTAATAATTCAATTCTCACTCTTTTTCTTTATTTACATTTTTATGCAACATTAAACACACAACCACTAGAGTGACACTTAAAGAGTCAAAAGGCATCCTTCTTTATTGTTTCATATTCAACCCTTCACCTTTTTTATTGCAATTGAAAGTTTTTTCAAAAGAAGCATGAAAAGAGATGTCATAAAACAAGTGTACATCATTACAAGTCTAAGTCTTGAGAATCCTTTTTCTTCTTTTAAATATGACATTTTGTGTAATAAGGGAATGTAAGGGATGTGTTGGAGTTGGGGAATTCAGTGGGAATGAGAATTTTGGATGTGAATTTTTAATGGATGATTTTAGGGAATTTTAATGAATCTTTGATGCTTTTTGTAGATTTCTGAGTGTTTTTTTTATGAATTTTAAAATGAATTGAAGCGATTGGGCCGTGATATCTGAAGGAGGTCATGGTCTTCTAGTAAATATCAATCCAGAGCCGCACAGAACACCGCAACGTCCCCGGCTGAACGACAGGAAGTGGAAACACTATAAAAACTATGTGACTGCTGCTTTTCGGACCCTTTTATGACAAAAATTCAGAATTTTCCCATTACATGCTGCTCGCGATCCCTAACTCAAAATACTTAAAATCTGAAAATTCTCCACAAAACTCCCCCTAACACTTGACAGATTAAATTGAAGATCTTTCACAATAAAAAGTCTCTTAAGTAGCTCACTCATCTTAATACTCTTATTCATGGCTTACATTGTACTACATTGTCACACAATTTTTAATTGTTTTGCAACATAGCAACACAACATATGAATGTTATTATCAGTTTCATGACCTTTTAAATCACCGAAATAAAACAACATGATGAAGAAAGAAATTTATTATTATTGACTCAATTGATGCGTAAACGCGTAATTGATTGTTCGACAATCTTGCAGTTTTATTGATTCCATGTGTGTGGAACAAAGTTGTTAAGATATGTTTGGAATGGGAATGAAGACGCATTTTTTCTGGAGTTTTGTGTTCCGAATGATCACATTTTTGTCAATTTTAAGGATTTTTGAATTTTTTCAGCATTTTGTAATGCATTTGAGTAAGTAAATTCTGAATTCTGAGCAAATAGGTAGATTGACACTACGTAAGGTTTGTCTGATCCGATAGAGACAGTGTAGCACTTGGTAATGGCAATTGGCAAATGGAACCAAGCGATAAAGTCAGTTTTAGACGTCAACTAAGAGAGGCAATGGATTAAAGCTAATCTGTATGTCCAGAAAATTAAGTAAGTAAATTTTCCGATCTAAAGAGGTTCAAATATTAGTAGCAAAGTTAATGTTAGAGCCAATTTTATAAGCTTGGCGTTTAACAAGACAAAGTAAGTCTCCACTGATCCCCCATCACACCCAAAAATTAACATCCACATTACAATTCAACAAAAGAAGTAATAATCAACACTAGATATCAAAGATCATGACTCTGAATCAATTTGTTCTTGGTTGTCGATAAATACAACAAAATGAATACACAACAACACGCATAAAAGCAGTGGTGGGCAACCTGTGTGTCGCAAATAATTTTTGGAAATACCATGAATCTATGCTAGTTCTGTTTTGATACCTAAGGTGTGCCGTGAAAATAAAAGGTTGTCCACAACTGCATTCAAGGAACAGCAAAAATTAAGCATGAAGAACATAGAACACGAAAATAAAGAATTGAAATGAATTGACGATGAAAAGTGCCTTCGATTTTTTTACAAAAAAGCAATTTATGACAATTGATGATTCACGATTGTTTGAGAACGACGAAAATTAAAGGCAAAACAGATGGCGATGAATGATGAAAAGAGAGGCATTTAATGTAGACTTTTATTGTTCATTCGATACGATATTATAATATATCCACATAGTTACAATAGAGATTGGACATGAAAAGGTAATATGTTGAGAAGCGTGCAATAACCTTAAGTCTAGGATCATCGAAGATCAATACGCAAACTTCCGAAGTTCAAACATTTTAATTAAAAATTTTTAACCTCACGTGATGTTTTTTTAAAGTCATTTATAACTTAATATATTGCTCAATTAACCTTAAAAATTACAACAACAATAAGCCAATTTATTTTAAATAAAATAAAAAATTGAGCCCTTTTGTGCCAATAAATAATGATCATTGATTGACAGATTGGTTGCGATAAGTCTTCATTATCATCAATTTCTGATTCACTAAATGAATCATTAACTTATTGGCAGCATAAAAAAGGGTTTTTTTATTGTTATTTGACAAAGTTTGCAACTTCGGTTGCGGTTCGACAGTTATTTAATATGAGGAAATGCTTCCATACAGAAAAGAAGATGTTATCAGTTATTCAAACTCATTTATTATGCAGAACACGATGAAGCAATTTCTGGTGATTTCTCGTTCGTTGCAATGGCTTTAAAAGACTTTTTCGCCTCTTTCTTATTTTTCCTGACATTATTATTGTTATTACGATGTTTTGCGTCATGAATGACTTTTTCTGGTATGATATTGTAGAGTGAGGAAGGCTTGGAAGTATTTTTAAAGATATTTATGTAGTTGAGTCTTTAAGAGACATGTTGAGTTCATAAATAGAGACCAGAATGGCACTACTAGGTTCATCGATCCAAAATCTGGTTCCAGACCGGCTTGGCTCTTGTATGATGTTGGATTTGAATCAAATCTGATCAAATTTTGTAAGAAATCATCCCAAATTCTCCTAATTCATCACAAAAATTCTACGCAGCTTTCTTAGCTTCAAGCTTAACGTTTTAATGACCACAAAATCCCACAAAAATCCCTCCTCAACATCACAAAAATGAAATCAAAAATTCACAAGCCACAAAACAATCAAAATCTATCTAAAACACATTAATTCTCGAACGAAAATCTTCTCCCGCATACACAAACGACCATAAAAAATTAGAAAATAATCCATCATAATCTTCATAAGACTTTTCGATAAAAATGAAAAAAATAGAGAGAGAGAATCTCATGAAAAATCATTTCAGACATGAGGCAATGCATGAAAGAAGAGGAAAAAGAAGGGAATTTTCTCAGAAGTGGATGGAATTGGGGCGATCGGAAGTGATGTATATTGAATTGTTTGGGAAACTCGACACTTTTAACTACATGCGGACTGCACAAATCAGCTAATAGATTGAAAGTTTGGCTCCAAACTGGCGTGACTCTAAATTAATGCCGGATTTGGTTTAAAAATTCGGTTTCAATCCGAGACCATGTCACTCCGGCCTGGTATCAGATTGTGAATCGACCAGCCGATTGTGCTATTCGATGCTCATTTTCTGGAGATTTTGTGACACTGGAACTTTGACTAATTGGTCGAGGAGCTGGTTTAAGTGACACTAATCTAGATTTAACTCGCTTGAACATCAGCACTATTCGCCTAATCGCTACCCCACTAGCAACTCGTCAAAGACGAAAATCCAAAAGTTCCAACTCCCAACAGACGTCATTGCCAACCAACCCCAAAAAAGAATTCATGAAAAAAAAAATCACAGTCAAGTATCATTCAGAATTATTATTAACTGTGTTTATATGCTAACAATTTTAGGGTGAGCATCAACTTTCCATCAAATTGAACACTAATCCAATGACGACAATATTCTTCCCTATCCAAAAAAATCTGACGATAACATCAAAATCATTTGACCCATATTTTATTACATTAACCTGTATGCTATGTGATTCGACGTATGAAAAAATTTCTGTCGGTATCTTTAAAAGTAACATAGCGAGTTCATCTTTAAGAATGTAAATATTGTCATGACAGGCAACGAAAATGTAATAATTTTTCCACTTAAAATATGATACCAAGAGAAAATCCCTCCTGAAACGTGATCTCAATATTCTTTTCTGCCTCCTTTCATTCCATCTATTTCGTACTGTAAATGGCAATAGACAGAAAGATGCTATGAGTATAGATGTGGAATGACTAAACACGTGGAATGATATTGCATGTGAATGAAAATAAAGGAAATTTCGTCTAAATTTCAAATTAAACACCCGAATAGCTCAAATTTGGCTCAAATCTGCTAATCGATCCGAAAAATTGCATCAGAATTCCAAACTCGGTTCAAATTCAGGATCAGGTCGACATGACTCTGAACCAGGATTCCAAATTCGCTTCAAATTCAACACCAGGTTGACGTGACTTTGAGCGAAAATTCCAAATTCGGTTCAAATTCAGCACCAAGTTGGCGTGACTCTTGCCCAGAACTTCAAATTAGGTCCAAATCAGGCACCAAACCAAACTCACGTTGGCATCAATAAACTCAAAATTTTCAGGGTCATAACCAGAATAATATTCGTATATCTGTGACAATGGCATTGTATCTATATGACATAATAATAAAAGTAATATGATCATTAAAATGCCTCATCTCTCCTCATTACTCTCAATTGTTTCCTTCCTACTTCAACGTATATAGTTTTTTTTTTGCAACACATTTCTTTATTCTTCTTACATTATAGTAATAAATATACGTGAATGTCTCATCAAAGAATGTATTCACAACAACGAAAATCTAAATTAGATTTTTCCACCTACATTTAATCAAAATTTATAGATGTAGTATGAGAAATTTTGTAGAATGAGAGATGGAAATGTAAAATTAAAAATGTGAAGATGCTAGAAAAAATTCTAATGAGATTTGGAATGATTTGAAATATTTTGGATATGAGCATTGAAGATTTGGAAGGATTTTAAGAGTACGAACTCCATAAATCAGACCAAAAAATCGCTTCCATTGGAATTCTGCCAACTCTGGAGCCTTGATAATGTTTGGATCCAAAACTAAGGTTTATATTGGTTGAATATTAGTTCAGAGTTGGCAAGAGACAAATGTGGAGGCTTCTCGATTAGAATCCAGACTTCTTGAACATTTTTACTTTTTCAAACTTTCTCAGTCAAGATTCCCAAAGTCCTGGCAACTCTGATTAAGACAAGTGGAATTTTTCATGGAATTTATCACTCATAATTACAAAACGTTCAATGCTGCGACGTCGAAAAAGGTACAGTGTGTTAAAAATACGAAACATCATCACTGAATCCGAAGATTCACAAAATCCGCAGCTAAGCTAAAGTCAGGACAGATTGAAGCCACATTTTCCAAATTTTTGGTTGCCCAAAAATCGGTAAGTCAATCAGAAAACCTTTCCCAAAACAAGTGTTGCTCTAATTTGATGCCAGATTCGAGTTAAATCTGGAGCAATACCGTACTAGTCCCGGATTTAAGATCAAGGCAGTTAGAATTGTGCTATTCGAGTTAGTATAAATTGTATCTAGTATTAATAATCCTGCTAATTCTTCAAATATTCGAGTACTCTCTACAACAGCTCATTCAACCATTCCTTCATAATTGAAAATACAAACTAACATAAAATAAGCAATAAAACGTTCAAAATATCAATTTATTGACTTAAAAGGCGCTAGAATATTAGCACATTTAACATAGTTACTGTTTCCAATAATAAATATGTTCTACATCATAAATTCTTAGACTCTCAAGCATCATAAGAATTCAAACACAAAAAAACTTAAACAAAAAAATTACTTTATGACATGTTTCATGCAAAGTGCTGCTTTATTTTCTTTATGTATGAATGAAATTCATTAAAGCGAGACACGTCAAGATTTCCCTCTCATTCTTTATTCATCATCTCCAATTCATATATGAGTAGCAGCTCTCGGCTTGTTTATTGCAGAGCTCATTTAAATTTAAATATTTCAACTTCTGCACTTTTTTTTTATTCCTTTCTTAATTTTTTCACATGCTAACAATAATAAATATAATTTATTATTTATTTTTATGTATTATTAGCCACTGAATGCCGACTTAAATGCGGAGATGTTTTATGTGCTTGACATGATCTCCTCCCACACATTAATACAATAGCATAAACAAATTTAAATATGAAATTTTGTGATAACAATGATGAATAGAAAGAGAAGAAGCGTAAACACCCAAACAAATTTTTTGATCAATGACCATTTGTATGAGTAAAATTTACTTTATGCTGATCCCAGTTTTGTGTCGAATAAAGAGAGAAAATTAAGTTAATGTGACAATGGATGTGATTTATTCTAAATGCAATTTGCAGTTATTGAGGCTGATGATGATTTTTAACAATTAAATATCACAAAGACATTAGGATTGGTATCAATGTGAGTGCGTTATCGACACTCGACACTGATGTTGTCTTTGAAGGCACACAGCATTAAATGGTCAAAAGTACAACCCCAGTCAGTTTGACTCAAGCTTTAGTCAAAATTCAATGAAATCCTGTCTAAAGCCACACTCAAGTCGATCTGTGGCTGGATTTTCGACCATTTCTACGCCCTGCGCTTTCCATGTGTATACATTAATGATATTCACACTAAGTACTCCGTATATTCTTCTAATATCTTTTCTATAGGTTTCTCATAGAAACTTTTTTCAACGTCGGACGTTTTTGGGAAATTTGTCACTTTTCTTAGCATTTTTCCTTCATTTATAAGCTTTAACATTGCAATATTAGAGTTTATAAGCCAATAAGGAGATGATGAATCATAAATAAATCCAATTGATAAAACGTTGTCATTTCCACCTTTGAATAAATATTTAAAATTAAATTAATACGTCATTTGAGTGTATTTAGGAGATTGTTAGGTGCTAAGAACTTTAGAATTGGATTTTAAGGAAAGAGAAATGACCAAAAATTCAAAAAAGCTTAAAAAAGAGCTCCAAATGAATTAAGGTCATCAAAATAATGAACAAATCAGTTTTTTTGATCGAATATTTAGCAAATGGGTATAATATTCCTATCAACGACTAAGTACAGTCTGAGCATGCCATCATCATATATACCAATACTGAATAACTACCTGTTGAATAATATCCTTTATAATCCCATCCTAATCCTATTAAATAAAGGATCAATAATTTAACAATATTATAGGCTCAAAATTACTGGTTGAGTGAACTTTACCTTCATATATTTTTCCATCACTTGTTATAACAAAGTTATATCCAATATCATAAAATTTGTTAGAATTTAAAAAATCATTTTGAATTTTTTTGATATTTTCATTGCAAGCTTCCTAAAAGTTGAAATATTAATTGGAAAATTATGAATTTTTTTTTTCGAATTTTTTCTTACTTTTTTGTAACAATCTGGCATGTCAATGTAATCCCATAGAATAATGTCTACCGGTAGTTCAAGTAAATTATAACTTTTAACAGATGGACTTGCATTCCATTCAGTTCTCGAAATTATATTCAAATCTTTTTCACTATGTTTATTTTTAATTTGTGACTGTTTTGAGTCATTTGAATGTAGCTTAATAGTAATTATTGTGAATAATGCGATAAGCCCAGCGACTATCACAAAAATCTTAAAAAATATCAATCTCGAAAAAAATTTCTTTTTATTATTTTCTCAACATTATTTGTCAAAATTTCCTCATTTTCTTTAGTTTGTGTTATTGTAACTTGTCCATTACAAACAATTCTGTTACCAAAATGAACATCTGATGATGATTGAACACCAATTGAATTGATATTCGACGATATTTGAGTTGAATTTTGGGTTTGGAATGTCTGAGATTGATCTTTGTGGAGATGAGTCACTTCCTCTAGTTCATCAATATCCGAATTTGATGCTGTGATTGACGATAATGAGTTTTCACTAAAATTGTCGCTGATTGTTATCATTTCCATTGATTAAGGTAGCAATTTTATAGATTTAGTTGGAAAATTTGTTTAAATTTCGATTAAATAAGTAATTTTAGATGTGATTTGAACTTAGTTGACCACTTTTAATGAAGTATGTAGCTTAAACTAGAGTAATTTGTGTGATATTCTCTCAATGAGTCAACACAGTCCTCATATTTTTTTTATCAGAAAGTTTTTCTCTAGCGAATATAAATTAAATTTAAAGTTCTGCATAAAGTCAGTGATCAGCAGAGTCGTATTCGGGGTACTTTTAGAGGCTTAAGAGGATTTAAACTGAATTCGGCATCAAGCTAGAGCAGTGGTGGGCAACCTGGGAATGCCATGAACCAAATGCCATTTGGCGTTCGGATCGAAGCTTATCAAAACAAAAAGTTTTTCCAGCACTGCTTTAGAATCACGACGGTCCGAGGGTTGATTTTTAACCGATTTGTACAATTCGAGACTAATTCATGCAATGCTTCATTCATACAATTTCAATCTAATTTCATCTTAGTGTTCTTATCTCCGAGTTTAAATTGAGTAACTGAGAAGATTTCTCTCTCGATCGCACAAAACTCTCTAAAATTCTTATTCATGCAGTGATCAGCATTTGTCTGGGAATCCCCTTTTACAAATATAGAAACTGACGTAAAATTAATTGTAAAACTTTTATGGCAATTTACATCATAAATTCTCAATTTTATTATATCCAACAATATAAAAATAATTAAATTGCTTCAGACCAATGATCCCAAGTTTGAATCATCTGATACAGTGCCTCGCCTGGACTATCGGTTTGGATAAATTGTCGAGCACCAAAAATTTTATAATCCGGTGTTAATTTTCCTAGTTCAACGCCCAACTTTAGTAGTGTAAAGAAGGCAGTAACTTGATTTGTGTTAGGAAGTTCTAGATTGAAATTTCCATTGAACGCAATGCCATAATTGATTCGATTATGTCCTAAAGGTAAAAGGCATTAGATTTTTGTACATTCTTGTGGGGATATTTTATTTACCTCGGGTATGAACACCTTCATAATCCCATCCGATCCCTTAAAATACAATTTATTTTCATCAAAATGTTGTGATTTAATTTAAAGGTTGCCTGAGAAGCACACGACGTAGAAATGACTATAAATCTTAGAAAAGGCGTGACTCTGACTTGAGGTTGGATTTTCAGGACTTTATTAGAGTTTGGGACCATGAATCGCTAGCCTGCATTTCCTGCATTTTAAAAGTGCAAGCTTGCAGCTTTCAGATACACCTTATAGTTCGTCCAAGGCTGCAGATCAACATTTTTTGTCTGCAGGCCTGCAATTCAAGACGTCCCTAAGAATTTTCTACGCCGTGTGCCTCTCAGGCCCTAAATTACCTTCATAAACATCTCCATTATTGCAAATCACAAAATTATATCCAATATGTGAGTAATTACGACCCATATGAAGACTCTCCATTTGCTTCATGTTTTGAAAGCAACAATTCTGTAACAATTCAATACGTTTTATAGGAAGCACCTCATCGCATGTCCTCAAAATAATTTACCTGAGTAAAGCAATTCTTCATCACAGTATGACAAACAATCACTCGACTTAATGGCAAATTAAAAGGATCAACACTGCCATTTGGCTTAGCTGCTTCCCAATCAGATCGAGAATGAAGCTTAAATTCGAAAGGTTTTTTGGTCGTGGATGGAGCTGTCTTTGTGCTAATTTTAGTGCTTGCTAAGAACAGTGCGAACATAAGAAGTAATAAGCTTAACACAATGAATAAATTCCATTTTAGATGACTTTTTAGAATATTTTTCACTTCTGGAGCTCCAGAAATGTCTTTCAATTCACTTCCATCGGAACAAAATTCTTGCTTTATTGTCACTGGTCCATTGTATATTACGCGATCGCCAACTTGAACATTTGATGAGCTAGTGACTGCAAGTGCATTAATATTTGTTTGTGGCTGGTTAATTCTACTATCTAATTGGTCACATGCAGAGTCCCCTGCATAGCCCTCAACTAAAGAATTCGATTCTGTCGAATCACTGTCGTAAGTTGTGTCAGAAATAGAAATACTCAAATCATGTAAACTGAAATTTCGTTCCATTGCAAATTTTGCTGTGAATTTCAAAATACAAAAACTGATAAACGAAGACTACAAAAAAGCAACAAACTGACTTTGACTGATACTTTTAATTTACTAAGGAATGTTTGTTTACAAATCTTATGGAGCAGACAGATAATGCTCATCATATTGATAATCGAATCTCTTTCTCTGTGGACTCTCAATTAAGATTGTTCTTTTGGGAATTACTCAAGTAAGGCTTAAAGATGAGAATACTCAGTGAAACTATCAACTAAGGTAATATTCCCGATGGGCACAGTGCGACGAATTGGATTTTTAGCAGATAAGTATAGTCGAAATCAGCTGTCATAGTGCCATCAGGGCAACTACGCGTTTAACTGTTAATACAGCGACAAAACAATGAAATCAGCTGTCACGGTGCCGACAGGTCAACTTCGAGTCTGACTGTTTATATGGTAAAGTAACAATGAGTTCAGAAGTCACGAGGCCGTCAGGGTAATGACGAGTCTTACCATTAGTACGACGACCTAGCGGTGGCCTATCGAGCATGTAGTGCTGTTCAGAATTGAGAGTTTTCTCAACTCATTCAAAATTCAGCATTTTACTAGTTTTTGAGGAATCCCACTTTTATTACGTATATAAAAAAATATTTATTTTTTTACTAAGTAAATCACCGATATTTTTAAATTATGTCAGACCAATGATCCCATGTTTGCATCATTTGATAAAATGCTTCACCAGGACTGTCTGTTTGCCTAAACTGACGTCCTCCATAAATTTTATAGTCACGTTCTAATTTCCCAAGACCAATTCCTTGCTCAAGCAGGAGATTTAATGCTGTAATTTGATTTTTATTAGGAACTTCTGAGTTGAAATTTCCATTGATTGATATTCCGAAGGATTTGGAGTTATGTCCTGGGGTGTAAATATTGAAATTAGAATTTTAGTCAAAATTGAGTCATAATCAAAGACTCAATCTTAATTTTCAATCACCTGCAGTGTGTGCTCCTTGAATATCCCATCCAACTCCTTAAAAAATGAAAATTTTATGTTTGAGGAATAATTTTTTAGTGCATTTTTACCTTCATAAACATTTCCATCATTCCCAATCACAAAATTGAACCCAATGTCACCAAAATTCCATTTTAAGTGGACATTTTGCATTTCTTTAAGGTTCTCTGAACAGCTTTCCTACAAAATAACGCAAAAGTTTAGGGAATCGGCCAAGAATTGCAGGCTAAACCTTATAGCTCATCTAAAACTACAGGCCTGTGGCTGTCGGATCTTTTAATTTGGGAACGACAACAGGTCTGCCTTATTTAGATGAAAATTCCCATTTATTTACCTTAGTATAGCAATTTCTCATCACCGAATGATTTATTATAACTTTTTTTAGTGGCAATGTCAAATTTGTCATTTCTTCGGTCGGCGGAAGTGCTCCCCATTCAGCACGTGAAATTATATTTAATTCTGGAAGTTTTGGCTTTTCTAATGAAGAACTAATATTGTCCCACATGAAAGTAAGTGTTAAAGACACAACTAATGCAAAGGTAACAACTATTCCCCCTGCTATGAGCATAGACTTCAAACTAAGATTAAAAATATGAAATTTCTTGATTTTGACAGGATTTGTGCCATCGGTTTCTAACTTTTTACTATCGTTATTAATAACAACTGGTCCATTGTAGACAACTCGATCACCAATTTGAATATTCGATGAATTTGTAAACGCAATTGTGCTTATTGTCGGTAATGGCTTCTTATTCTCAATTTCATGTCCAATATATCCATCAATTATAGAATTAGAAGCTGTTGAGTCACTGTCATATGACAAATCTAAATCTTTAATATCTTGACCCATTAATACGCAAATAATTTATGAAATTTAACTGATATTCAGCAACGAAAAATTAATTAGGTTCCACCTTCAACTAATATTCCAGACAAACTAATTTACGTACTGTAACAACGTAAAGAGTAAGCTTGTCGTACTCATTTTGCGATATTCAAACGCTCTTTCCTTTGATTCTCACTAATTAATTCTCCCAATAAACTCAATTATTCCCTCACGTGCATGCAGTTCTTTGCTTTTATTATTCATAGATTAGAATATACGCATATTTTTTATCAATTTTTTTTGTTCATTAGATCACGTAATCGAGACATATTTGGATGATTGATAAATGACAATCGAGTGATATCGAGAACATATATTTGAAGCTATTTATAGGTAAAAAAAGGTATAGAATGGTGTAATTTGAGGGAAATTGTACTATACAAGTCAATGTGCTGCATGGGGTGTAGATGATGGCTCAATTATGTCGATGCTTTGGGTTATAGTTAGAAATGAGATAGAACACAACATTAGGCACTGAGTCTGAAGCTGCCAGAGGCGTATTCAGCAATAATGGGGTTTGATGACGCTTCTGGAAGCTAGTATAGAGTAGAAAGTACAGCTCGGGCTTCAATCCATCCCAAAATTAAGAATTACACAACCTCAACCATAATTTCAAGCACAACAATCAATCAGGAACGTATTCAGCGACCAGGCGGCTTTGCTAGGCTTCAAGGAGCTACTATGGAATAGATAGGACAGCTCAGGCTTCAATCCATCCCGAAATTAAGGATTGCAAAGCTCAATCAAGTCAAATTACTTAAGACACAATCTAAAAATAATCAAACAGCCTCAAACATCATCTCAACGACGTCAATCAAGCCCAACCAAAAATTAAACACTCGAAAAACCCACAAAATAAATCATCTCGATTACATTTGACTGTTTCAAGGCCACATCCATTGACCATTGATTATCGTGCCGTTATGATAAAGTTCATAACGTAAACAATTACACCTATGTAACCGCACAAATTGGATATAATGGGAATCTTCTCTTATTTCAATTTAATTAATATTTTACGTCCATTATAAATGGGAGATTTAATTATTTGAAATTAATTTTTGATGTAGGCTGAATGGGATGTAAAATGTTTAAAGGATATGAAACCTTATCCAAATTGCGTCATTAAAATACCAGGAATGAAAAATGAAAACCTTTAGCCTCAAATTAAATTTAAAATACTTAAAGTCATGGAAATCACATCAATTTAATTTCATCACATTTACTCAAATGCAATAAATTTCTATTCAAGTGCTTAGAAAAAAATATGTCTCTGCACAATCAGCACGTCGTAAATTTTGGCTTTTTTTTTAGTTCCATTTGGAAAAGATTTTGGCATTGAAAATGCATTAGCTGTAGTAATGTGTGTCTGTAGGTTTAGCTCGATTCATAATTCTGCCAAAAAAATTACTTTTTTGTTCAAATATTGTTCTTGTAATTTATATTTCTAAAATCAATATTTCATCTTGAATGAGAGTCTGTGCATTAAATTTATAACAAAACTCGATTGCTTTCCGTGTAGGTGTAAAATTAACAAGAAATGATTCAAAAAGGAGAAAACAGCAAAAGACCTTATCGCGGATTTTATGAGCAATAAAGCTTTTTTTTACAGTCAGCATTATGTCAGTAAAGTTGCATTTGTTAAAGCAGTGATGGGCAATCTGTGTGTTGCGGCACACTACTGTGCTGCAACATACGGATGTGCTGCGGCACACGAATGTACAGTAAAAAATCTCAGGTATGTATGCTGTTTTTCAAGAACTGAGGTAGGCCGTGGCATAAAAAAGGTTGTGCACCACTGTATTAAAGCCTTGAAAATGGTTTAAAAGGGTTTGAGACTCAGACAGATAAAAAAAGACTTGAAAGACTTGTGTCAATTTTATGTTGATTTATAGAGTGATTCTTGGAGAATTGAGCGAACATTCGGGGATTAAGTAACGTTAAGAATAGCTTTTTTAGACTTTCCCTTCCCTTACCGTAATGCTTTGCAACAAAATCACGATTCAAAATGTATACTCTATAATAAAATTGCAAGACTTCATCTTCACCAGCCTAACCCCCCTAAATGTGACAATATGACGTAATTGTCGAACGTTCCCTAATGAAGTTGCAAATGGAAATAGGATTAACGTTCCCAGTATGGTAATGAAGCATGCAGCTACAATTTCTGGATAATTTCCAGTCAAAGGATTGTAAAAAGTTATGACTAAGCTAATGCGTTGCTTTCAACAAAGAATGTCATAGTCAGGTCAGAGTTGGTTGGACTCCAAGATACTATTTATTAGTTCCTTGACGAAGGTGCATGCGATACATTGTCGAATTTAAAGTTCGTCGAATGCTGAATCTGCCTTTTGATTCTAGACTTCAAGTTAAAAGAGCCTTTTTGGACATTTGGAGTCCAAAATCTCAAAGTCCTGCCATACTCTAATTCAAAGAACCAAAATTAAGTGTCATTGTGCATCACAACCACCTCAATCACCATCCAACCAACATATAATTTCTATTGAAATTTCAGTATTCAAAAATAATCTTATTCCAAATTTTAAGATCAATCAATCAGTCTGTACACGAAATGGAACATGCAATAAAATAACCTCTTTATTCCTGCATTTGTGGTTTACCAAAAAAAAGATCAATATTTTCAATATTTTTTGTTCTCCATACCGTCACATTAACAAAACGAAGTTAACAACAAAATAAAAATTAATTTCAAACGTGCTTAATGTCGAAAAAAAAAATGTTGAAAGAACCAACCGCTGCTTTATTTTTTACGACCAAAA
>NW_027226194.1:0-20558 GCF_022539635.2 Chironomus tepperi | reverse complement strand
TTGAAACGACAATTCATTTTAATATCACCAGCATTTAATTTGAATAGTTTTAAATTTTTTGGCTTTAAAAATATCGTGACGCAAACGGAATACTAATTCATGTATAATTCAACACAAAAAAAAAAAAAAATGGTTTATTGACGGTGGCAATGGAAATTGCTTTACAAAGAATGGAAATATTACCATGAAAATCGCCATTTTGTATTCAATCCATTTCTTTAAATGGAATTTTTTTTGTTTTCTATTTTTTTTTTTTCTAATTTTAAACCAAATTTTTCTTTCTATTCCTTCATTAATAGGTATATCTGCCAATTCAGCAAGAAGAACAGCGGCTAGTTTGGCGATGGAACTGTTTGAGCAACATCAAGGAACACACATTTTACAATCACTTGATGGTTTTGCACTGGCGTTGGCTGCTGATGGACGATTTTTGTATATATCTGAAACTGTGTCGATTTATCTTGGATTGTCGCAGGTGTGGATAATGAATGTTTATGTTTTGAGTTTTAGAATTTTATTAGATTTTAATGACTTTTGGGGTTTATGGGATTTTATACTGAATTTGGCACAGAAATTGAAGCTTTTATGATTTTAAAGATGCAAATTGGAACAAATATTGAGGAAATTGTGCTTATTCGGTGCTAGAGTAGAAGTTTTATTATTTATTCAGCAAAACTCAAAAGTAGTGACTAGTATCCATACTATACTGACAAAATACATAACATTACTCGAAATCGAATTGACTTGGCATTTTTCATTCGACTTCAGGTCGGTTTTCGTATAATTTTTTGAGTCAAAAGACAGTAGATTTGATGCAATTTGTGATGTTTAAGCAGAATCTGAGATATCGAGCCATAAATAGTCGAATCTACCAGTGCGAGAGTAAGGCCTCATTGGCCGAGTGGCTAGGTAATGTGTCGAGTACCTGTGATACTCTATAGTGAAGAATAGAACCTACATTCTCATGAGCGACCAATCTTTTAATCATTATATAGAGTTTTGTTGAAGTGTCAAATAGTATCATCAAGTCTATTCGATTCAAAGAGTTTCAAATTGACTAGAATACTTGTAGTCAGCTCTAAATTTTGACATGGCATTCAGTTTCAAAATCACTGACATTATTACTGTTTAGTTAAAACTATACGCAAATCATGTCAAAGGAATGTTTCCCGACTTTAAGTTTGTTATCTAATTTTTTTTTGGCCATGGATCACAATTGATCTGTACGGCCAGCGAAGTAAGTAAGTATCTAATTTTTTGGCTATAAAGTCCATACTCTCACAGAATTCCCGCTTTGACAACTGCTTTGATACCTCATCCTCAGATTCATTTGTTAAGATCTTAAATTTTTAATAGAGTCGACTTATCTACACAAAAAACGAATTAATTTTGAGCTATGGGTTTCATTCAGCGATATCAGTATTTTTTGGATTTTCCCAACTTTTCTCTTAATTTTCTTTAAAACTTTGTCAAATCTGCCAGATTTTCCTAAGACACACCTTAAAATAAGTTCATAAAACTTCCCAAAATTTACTTTAGAAAACTTTAAATCTTTAACAAACTTTCCAAACAAATTTACGACCATTGGATTTAAAGATTTCAAGTATTCAGCCAGCAGTGAAACTTTATATCTACTCTAGCTTACTATCAGAAAATATACACACCTTAAAGCACCTGCAGAGACATTTCTCTCTACCAGATAATAATTCCTTCAACTATTTTTATGTTTTTCCCTTCCAACATGGACGAGAACATGTTTAGTTATTTTCAATTACATTCTCATCACGTCCACACATCTTTCTATCTCTCATCCACAAGAAAAAAAAAGTATAAAGGAAGAAAATAGAAAAAATGGGGAATGAGTTTTCGGGGTATTAAAGAGTAGAATAAAATCAATATCTTGATTTTACAGTTCATGGAAAGCTCTTACAATACAGTAATGCACAATTTCCTTCACAAATCATTGAATTCAATCAAGAAAGTCTCGAGTAACTTTCGTTTGACAAATAAATTAAGTGATTATTATTCATGCCCTCAACTACTTGACTTCCTTTTCGGTTTATTTTTATTTTCTTCTATCTTGGCTTTTTTGTGCCTTGTTTTTTTTTCGGAATATTTATCATATATGATTATTTTAAAATTTTATGCTAATTTTATTACAGCATGTACAATATGCTTTAAAAAAATTAAAATAAAATGCCGAGTGACTTGACATTGCCTGTAATTTATTACCATTTTATCTTTTATTCTTTGTCATTTTAGGTTGAAATGGCTGGCAGCAGTATATTTGATTATGTCCATCAAGGCGACCATGCTGAAGTTGCTGAACAGTTGGGATTGAGTTTAACTGGTCATTCACAAGGAATGTCATCGCCGTCATCATCCGATGAGGGATCACATGGGACAATGAATCCTGATGGTGATTATTAATTACTTTATATTGTGGATTTATGTCTAATTATTGTAAAATATTCAGTTTCATCCTCAATGTCCGTTCAATCAAATAACAAATATAAAGGATTTGAACGATCATTTTGTATACGAATGAAATCAACCCTCACAAAACGCGGATGTCAGTTTAAACAGTCGACTGGATATAGAGTAAGTACAAAAAATCGTCATCAAATCATTTTATAGTTTATATTTTTATATCCAACAAGAAAGAGCACAAAAATTCACCATCGTTATTGTATATTATAAATTACCTTTAGGACGTTTCGAATCCAAAGAATGCAAATGCCAAACCAAACAATGGTCATTACTCGGTATGTAATTGTTTGCAAGTGTGAATTCTTTAAGTTTTTTCTACATTAATTAAGTCATATCCAACGAGATTTTTTTAGTCAAATGAATTATTCTCATTCAAATATTTTATTCTTCTTTTGCTCGTCTAATTTCAGGTTGTATTGATACTTTGTCGACTGAGGCCACAATACTCATTCAATCATAATAAGAAGTCTCAGCCACAGCTATTGGGAATGGTTGCGTTGGCAATTGGTGAGTTTGAGTATTTTTTTGGAATATTTTTTGGTGTTTATGAGGTTTGGAATGTCTTGTTGTTTTGAATAATGGCAAATTACGAATGCCTGAATGGAACAACCTTGCGATTAGTATGCCTTAAATATTGTAGCCCGCACAGATTGATGTGGCTAATTTGATGCAAATATGAACTGGAAAAAGGTCATAATGTTGCCATCACGTTTCCCGTTAACGCGGAGATGAAGTGACACGTTTACTGCTCGGGACAATAGTCTTTGAATTTTTGGTACTTGCCAAAGAACTTAAAGTTCTGTCACAACGTCCGATCGACTTATTGCAGCTAGAGTTTACTGAATTCTCGATTGCGGTCCATTTTCGAAACTGCGATCGACCTTAACAGGTAAAGAAATAGCTTTTAGGTGGACAGAGTGGTATTTTGGTACAATAAAAGCATGTTCAATGTCTGTTAGGGCGAGACTACAAGTGAATTCTTCCCAGTCTTGGTCTCAAGCTCCCTCAATCGCAGCCTGTTCAACTCAAGACATTTGCCTTATATAAACCCAAACTTCCATTCCTTATGTGAGAATCTGAGCTCTATGTCCTAATTAACTCAATTTTATCTCCTTCCAGCCCTTCCACCACCATCAGTTCATGAGATACGACTAGAATGTGATATGTTTGTAACAAGAATTAACTTTGACTTCCGATTAGCTCATTGTGAGCCAAAGTAAGTTAACAACAATAAAACTTGATGATTTCGTGTATAATTCAACATATTTTGCTTTTGTCTTACAGAATAACGGAGGTTCTTGGATATTCCACAGACGAACTTGTTGGCGAAAGCCTTTACAACCTCTGCCATGGAGAAGATGCCGTGAAACTACGAAAATGTCATTCAGATTGTAAGTATTTGGGGTTTAGATTTATTATAGATTATTGTCATGGCTGGTAGTGCCAGAGAATAGCCTCTGTACCTGAGTTGTTAGGGATCAGACCAAATTCTCAATATTGCGAGGACTAAGGTTCAATTCCTTCCAAAAGCCAGCATCTGATAAGCAAATAATAATCCAATTCCATTTCCCTCTAATTTCAGTAATCGAAAAAGGTCAAGTCCTAACCCATTACTATAGAATTCTCAACAAAAATGGTGGATATACTTGGATACAAACATGTGCCACAATCGTATGCAATATTAAGAATAATGATGAACAGAATATAATTTGTGTAAACTATGTAATAAGTGCAAGAGAAAATACAAATGTTGTTATGGATCAGTGTCAACTTGAAATAATTAAACGTGAAATTCACGTGCCATCGCCAATTGATAAGGATGTTAAGCCATTACAAGATGTTAAAGATGAAATTCCATCAGTTAAAATTGAAACGCCAACACCTGAAATTAAAGCTGGAGCTTCACGAAAAACGACGCCAGAAGCAAAAGTTGAGGAACCGCCGACACGCGGACGGAAGAGAAAACCCAAGCCTGATAATCAGGATACAGTTAAGAAACAAAATTTACCACCAGCATCAACAATATTAAGTGATTCATCATCATGTAAGGAACAGGATCCGATAAAAGACCGAGCGGAGCCTTCAGTCAGAGATCTCGAGAATGCCATGTCTAAGCATCTTCCATCGCCATCATCGAATCATGCGACAGACTTTAGTACGAATTCTCTGCTCAAAACACAAGACAAAGAGTCATCGTGGAATTCAGCCTCAACATTTGAGCAACAGCAACCGCCTGTTATGCCTGCAAGTTCGCTACTCAAGCAACTGTACGCAAATCGTGAAAGTGTAATTAGAGCTGCTACACGTCCTAGTTACGTCTACTCAGATGGTGCTCTTCCGACTCCACCAGGCAGTGAATATCCTCCATCATCAAATGAAGGTTACCCAACGAACTATCCAGCAGTATCATATGCTTCCAATTCTGTAGAATATAATAACAATAACATGACACCGCCAGGTTCCGTATCACCCAGAGATCTCAGTAGTTTGGGTGCAAAAGGCGTACCAAATTACGATTATAATCATTATGCGCCATCAAATGAAACAACTGTCCTACAACTTCCATTAAAACCGCAACCTTATGCCATACACAATTATCCAGATGGACAGTATTTTACACATCATCCTGGATTTTGGTATCCGACACCTACTTAAGTTATTAATATGGCATAAATTTTCTCTTATGTACCCGATCGGCACAAGTTTAAATGGCAGTCCAATGGCTTCTAAGTGGCAATTTTTTTGGTAGTTAACATGAAGATTGTCACTTGGATGACTTAGGGCAGCCACTTGGACAGTCACTTTGAGCAAATGTGGCAGCAACTTGGACGACATGTGACAGTCATTTGGTTGTCATGTGACAACGACATTTGGCAGTCACTTGAACGACATTTGACAGTCACTTGGCTGCCATGCGACAGTCACTTGGTTGTCATTTGACAGCAACTTGGACGACATGAGGCATTCACTTGGACGACATTTGACAGTCACTAGGTTGCCATGTGACATTTACTTGGACGTTAAATGGCAATCACTTGGTTTCCATATGACAACAACTTAACCGACATGTGGCAGTCACTTGGCCGACATGTGGCAGTCACTTGGACGACATGAATAATTTGTGCTGATCGGGGTAGCTTCATGATTTTTATTTTTTTGTATAATTTAAATAAAACTCCTGTATAAATGAAAAATGCTATCAGTTATTTAACGCCAAAGTAAATATGAAGAGAAAAAAAAATTTTTAAAAAAAAAATACTCAAAATGCTCGTACATGCAACACGAATTTCTGTTTTTTGATACATATCCTTATAAAAAAACATTAATTAATTCCATAAGATATTTAAAAAAAAAATCAAAATTATTGAAAAAAATACTCTCTAAAATAATTTCTTGTGCAAATATAAAAAATTAGATAAGATTCAAGTTAGTATGAAAATATTAAGGAACGGCAGGTACCGGAAATCGGATCTGCTGATTCCACCTTTTTTCCTTATTTTTTTATGTTCTTAGTTTTTGTAAATAAATTTGATAATTTTTCTTTCAAGCTTATGAGTTAATTTACTATCGTTAAGGTTATTTAGACCAATGTATCTTTAAATTAAATTAATCATTGAATGATCAGCCATATTTGAAAATAATTGCATTAATATAAATTTTGAAAAATAAAAAGTTTTCAGGATAAAATAAATTTCACAATTGGTTGATGAATAAGACGATTAACTCATAACTTTTAAGAAGAATCGATAAATATGAATAAATTTTTAGCTAATAAAAAATACATGCATAAATGTTAAGATATGTGACATATAAGTATAACTTGCAGTTTTTAATGATTTTTAAGGATTTCAGTTTAAGATTTCAGTTAAAGATTCATAATAAAAATTGGGACAAACACCCAACTATCAACTTGATGGATCATCTGCATGATTTCTGACCTTTCAAGGAAAATAACGTGAATCAAGCCTCGATATTAGATCTGCATATGTAGGATCAAGTATACAATTCCTATCAAAATCTAGGATTTGAATATATTTAGGCTCTATTACACAATCTACAGTTAATAATGTACTTTCAGGTCTGTTTAATCAATATTACATTCCACTATGGGCCAGAAATGGATTTTTTTTCTAAAAATTATTTTCTTGGCTTTTTTGATAGTCCCTATTATGTTCTATATAACTGTAGTCAAAAAATTTTTCAAGTCGATACCTTGTGGGAGATATGGCATTTTGAAGTTAGTAAGTCGACCATTTTCATGTATCATTAAAATTGATCTCACCGATTACTGTATTGATGAATCTTTTTGAAATTTTTTTTGATTATTAGCTTAATATAGGTCCTTAATTTTGAGATATAAAAAATTTTCCCAGGCATCGGAAAATTATGTGAAAAACTTGATTTTCCTTGAAAACCACGAGGTCACAAAGCTTCCGTTTGTCTAGCTCATTCCTAGTGGAATTTTTTACTCTTAATTGTTCTTTATATTAAAGATAATATAATAATCAACAACTTTTGTGAAAATATTGTATAGTTTTGTCCACGTTCTGATAGTGAAAAAATAGCTTTTTCCTAAAAAAACTGCAATTTTTTGACAAAAATCGCTTCAGGGCTATAGATGGTAGTGGAATTTTATTTCAGATTTTGAAAGCTCTCTGTTACTACTATAAAACAAAGCAATAAAATAAGAGTGCGTTCTCTTGGCAAAAGGCACTTTTTTGGCTTTGAAAGTCACATGTCACGCACTTCTCATATAGAAAAAAATTCATAAAAATTCTAGATTTTATTAAAATTTAAAAATAATAGTCTAGATTCATAGATCTATTCAATACGCATATTTTGAGTATGAATATGTTATGGTTTGGTCCAGTTTTGTGGGCAAAATTTTAAAATTTCGATTTTCACTAAAATTTTTAAGAAAAAAAAATACTTTTTTTCTCGAACTCAATGAAACTTGTTCAAATTTTTTTTAAAAGTTGTATTTTTATGTGTTTACCAACTTTTGTTCAGCAACTTCTCATAAATATTTGATTTTTGGCCTAAAATTTTTAAAAAACTAAAAAAAATCCTAATTTTTGAGTATTTTTTGAACAAATGTTACAAAATCTTATCAAATATCAATTTTTAACATGAGATTATTGACTAACTTTATGTTTTCGAGGATGATCTTTCATTATCCGATGAGAAACTTATAGGTTTTCATATAAAAATGTTCTAAAAAATGACTTTAAGTAGTTCGAGCAAGGAGACCAAAATTTTTAAATTCATTTTTCCATAGCTAAAACTATTCAAATGACTTTAAAACTTTCTGAATTCATTTATTATTGTAATATTGACTAATTTATTGCTAGTTTTGGTAGTAACAACAGTTATATGATCGGATTTTGGTGACTAAAGAAACGAAAATTTCCAAAAAAATTTAGGATATTGTAAATCACGATTAAAATTGGTTTTAAGTATTACTTTGTTTATATTTAGTGCCTGTAATTTATCTGGTTGTGACAGAAATTATTGAAAAGTAAAAATGGTAAAACAAAACCAAAATTTATTGATCATAAAAAACTAAAAATTAATCAATTGATAACCATGCTTTTTAATGCTTTTTGACGCATTTTCGGAGTAGAACTTCTATCGAACTTGGTCCAAATTTAGTCAAAAATGATTTTTAAAAATGAAATTTGAGAAATTCAGTATATTTATGATTGCAATATTAAAAAAATTATTTGTTAAGATTTAAATGCAAAAATCAAAAAAATCCGATCATATAACTGTTGTTACTACCAAAACTAGCAATAAATTAGTCAATATTACAATAATAAATGAATTCAGAAAGTTTTAAAGTCATTTGAATAGTTTTAGCTATGGAAAAATGAATTTAAAAATTTTGGTCTCCTTGCTCGAACTACTTAAAGTCATTTTTTAGAACATTTTTATATGAAAACCTATAAGTTTCTCATCGGATAATGAAAGATCATCCTCGAAAACATAAAGTTAGTCAATAATCTCATGTTAAAAATTGATATTTGATAAGATTTTGTAACATTTGTTCAAAAAATACTCAAAAATTAGGATTTTTTTTAGTTTTTTAAAAATTTTAGGCCAAAAATCAAATATTTATGAGAAGTTGCTGAACAAAAGTTGGTAAACACATAAAAATACAACTTTTAAAAAAATTTGAACAAGTTTCATTGAGTTCGAGAAAAAAAGTATTTTTTTTTCTTAAAAATTTTAGTGAAAATCGAAATTTTAAAATTTTGCCCACAAAACTGGACCAAACCATAACATATTCATACTCAAAATATGCGTATTGAATAGATCTATGAATCTAGACTATTATTTTTAAATTTTAATAAAATCTAGAATTTTTATGAATTTTTTTCTATATGAGAAGTGCGTGACATGTGACTTTCAAAGCCAAAAAAGTGCCTTTTGCCAAGAGAACGCACTCTTATTTTATTGCTTTGTTTTATAGTAGTAACAGAGAGCTTTCAAAATCTGAAATAAAATTCCACTACCATCTATAGCCCTGAAGCGATTTTTGTCAAAAAATTGCAGTTTTTTTAGGAAAAAGCTATTTTTTCACTATCAGAACGTGGACAAAACTATACAATATTTTCACAAAAGTTGTTGATTATTATATTATCTTTAATATAAAGAACAATTAAGAGTAAAAAATTCCACTAGGAATGAGCTAGACAAACGGAAGCTTTGTGACCACGTGGTTTTCAAGGAAAATCAAGTTTTTCACATAATTTTCCGATGCCTGGGAAAATTTTTTATATCTCAAAATTAAGGACCTATATTAAGCTAATAATCAAAAAAAATTTCAAAAAGATTCATCAATACAGTAATCGGTGAGATCAATTTTAATGATACATGAAAATGGTCGACTTACTAACTTCAAAATGCCATATCTCCCACAAGGTATCGACTTGAAAAATTTTTTGACTACAGTTATATAGAACATAATAGGGACTATCAAAAAAGCCAAGAAAATAATTTTTAGAAAAAAAATCCATTTCTGGCCCATAGTGGCATTCGTAAGTTAATGTAGCTCTTGTTCCTGACTCGTTCATTAATTTACCTTGAAAATCAATTTCGGCTTGCTCTCGTACGTTCTCAAGTGGACAAGCATAAACTGGACATTAACAAGCTAGCACTTGATTAGCACTAAAGTATTTTTGATCAATTGGGGATTAAGCAGTTGATGTATCTAAACTTCTGAAAAAGGATCAATGAAGAAATTGTAGGAATTGAACCGACGTTTTCGAGTAAGCTTCTTCTTAGTAAATTTGTTCCAAGTGCTTTGCAAATAACTCCAAAGAGACACTAACTTCCATAAATGCCCCTAAACTATGGTAAAACAGATTGCAGAATACATTACAGTACCTTTTCATCTTTCTTGACCATAAACTGAAAGCAGCTAGCGATAGAGCCAGTTTTCGACACCAACTAAGAGAGCTCATTGTTCATCTGTACGACCAACAAAGTAAGTAAGCATATTAACCTCAGTCTTATTGAAAACTGAGTTTTTGCTTGCTTTTTAAATAAAATAAGTAAATCACACTCATCATTTCACAGTTTCCATATATTCAAATCAGAACACCACAAATGTTCCACATCAAAACATTTGAACCGTTCCCGAAAATCCCTTCAAAAATATAAAATACGTTGCAACATTCACAGCATCCGTAAAACATTCTATATCAAATTTCCTGCAGCTACAATTTGTATTTTTGCAACTTCCATTCACATTATAATCTGTGAATTGTGAATCATCACAAAAAATCACAAACAATTTAAAAAAAAATCATGCACTTTTCCAACACATTATCACATGCTAGGCTGTATGTTTAATACCAGAGAAATACTGAGAGATCCCTCTGTGCATAAACATTAATATATTTTGATGAACACAAAAATAAAATCTTCTCTTTTCAAAAAAATAAAAAAAGAATACACAACAATAAAGATCAGTATTTTTTAGAATGTCGTTTAGTTCAGTTGAAATCTACCTTCATTACAGATCAATATAAAGACAGAGAAATTGAGTTTTTTGTTGTTTTAATGTGTAAAATTGAGTTTATGCGATAATTTCTCTATAATGTTATAAAACTGAAATACTTTTTATTGACTTTAATTGGTTGAATTATAAGATAATAATAGATTGCAATTGTGAGATCTTCTTTTATCATCAAAAAAAGACACAAAAAGACGTCTTTAAAGTGTGAAATACAAACAATTACAAATTAGTTTGTTAATATATCACTTGTATAAATAATTCAATTTTGTTTATTTAAATGATATCTACAATATGTATCCAATGATATAAGCGAGATATCAATAGCAGCTATAGTGAATATACATGACAGCAGCTTGATTTTTTATGACAACTAGTGTATCGGGTAGAAACCCAATGCGGATATATTCACACCGTCCACTAAAAGTCTCGCGGGTAGGCCAAGCTTCGCTTGGCGAATGTTTGAGGGATCAAGCTCCAGCGGGTAGGCCAAGCTTCGCTTGGCACATGTTTGAGGGATCAAGCTCCAGCGGGTAGGCCAAGCTTCGCTTGGCGAATGTTTGAGGGATCAAGCTTCAGCGGGTAGGCCAAGCTTCGCTTGGCACATGTTTGAGGGTTCAAGCTCCAGCGGGTAGGCCAAGCTTCGCTTGGCACACATTTGAGGGATCAAGCTCCAGCGAGTAGGCCAAGCTTCGCTTGGCGAATGTTTGAGGGATCAAGCTCCAGCGAGTAGGCCAAGCTTCGCTTGACTAATGTTTGAGGTATCAGGCTCCAGTGGGTAGGCCAAGCTTCGCTTGGCACATGTTTGAGGGATCAAGCTCCAGCGGGTAGACCAAGCTTCGCTTGATGAATGTTTGAGGGATCAAGCTCCAGCGGGTAGGCCAAGCTTCGCTTGGCTAATGTTTGAGGGATCAAGCTCCAGCGGGTAGGCCAAGCTTCGCTTGGCACATGTTTGAGGGATCAAGCTCCAGCGGGTAGACCAAGCTTCGCTTGGTGAATGTTTGAGGGATCAAGCTCCAGCAGGTAGGCCAAGCTTCGCTTGGCACATGTTTGAGGAATCAGGCTCCAGCGGGTAGGCCAAGCTTCGCTTGGCAAATGTTTGAGGAATCAGGCTCCAGCGGGTAGGCCAAGCTTCGCTTGGCGAATGTTTGAGGGATCAGGCTCCAGCGAGTAGGCTTTAAATATTTTCGTAATTTCAATACAACGTTCAAAAATTCAAAAAATCGTAATAAACATTGATTTTGAAATTTTGTATGAAAACGAAAGTTTTTTGCTTTTTTAGAAGCAACGGCTGTTCCTGCCATGCCCAAAATCTAATCAGCTCTTCTATAGAGCAGCACGGATCGATTGCAAAAAACTAGAAGTCTCTACGATGTCTGGTTATTGAGATTTCTTGCTGATTAACTTGTTTGCTTGCTTACAGAAAGCGAATTTTTCGATTTTCTTAGCAATGCCTCAACCGATTTCAAATCTGTTTTTTGATTATGATGAGGAATTCCAGGCACAAACTTTTTGCGATAGAACAAAACTTGCCATTATGCTTAGTTTTGCTGAAAAATCCAAAAAACTAATTTTTCAATCTGAACAAATTCAATACATTCACACGTGAAAACGGTGTGAATATAAAAATAAAATTACAAAAGTACATGTTCGTTCTTATCGTGTCACAACAGCGCATTTATGTCACAGCGATTAGTAATTGATTGATAAACAAATGCGAATCAAGTCACTTTTCCAATCAAAAAATCTGGTTCCGACCAAGATCCAGACGATCCAAGTCACTTTCCGGCTTTTAAAACAAGATCCAGTAAAGTCCAAATCACTTCCCAGATTTAAAAATTACATCCAGAAAGGTCCAAGTCATTTCCCGGACTTAAAATCCAAGTCACTAACCCGACACAAGATCTAGTAAGGTCCAAATCACTTCTCCGACCATAAAAACCAGATCCAGTAAGGTTCAAGTAACTTCCTCGACATACAAAACAAGATCCAGAAGGTCCAAGTCACATTTCTCAGACCTAAAAACAAGATCCACTAAAAGTCCAAATTGCCATACTACAAATTTATGAATTTTATCATTTAACGGATTTTCATAATTCAAAACCTCTTAACGGTTACGACAAATTAAAATTTAATCGACAATTTCAAATTAAACACTATGAAAACATTAAGAAACATTGTAAAACAATGAAAACTACTGCAAAGCAATAAAAATACATGCAATTTTTGTTTACCAGAATAAAAATTTGTAAATTTTAGTATTTAAGCGTAAGTTTGAAACCTTGAAATGCCTGACGACGACTGATTCAGACTTTGAGATCAATAGCAACGTGTTTATATGGGTTTCATGGCTATCGATAGTTTAACAAGTTGAACCCGCCAGAACTCCTGTTCAAACCTAAACCTACAGTTTATATTGGAATCCGAATCCACTTCCTTTAGCTTTCAGTAGCTTTCAAAGGGAGACTGTGAGCCTCGTTTCCACTACATTTGATTCAAAAAAGGACATGTGTAAAATTTCCCATGCCGCGGCTCGAACCCATGATAGCTGGGTTGTTGTAATCCAGTTGTTGCCGAAGTACTAAACCATTTCGCCACCGAGCCACTTCGCCTCATGCAATAACTTTTTGAAATTAAGCTATTCAAACAAACTAAAGTTCTCTACGATGTTTGATTGCTTTAGAGTTGCTTGAAATCTCAGAATCCAGCCAAACGAACAAAGTGATTTATAAAGCCACCTTTACTGAAAAAAGTTGCGCTAAAAAAGCATATATTTCGTTCAATTTTTTGTTTTTAGTTATTTAGTGATTTAACCGTACAATATCCATCTAAGTGTTCATATACATATATTTTTATATCATAATTTGTTAATATCATGGGGAAGCACACCAGCACAAATCAAAAAAATATTTGTGAAGCACATGATAGTGAGATGAAAGTATTAATCGACAAGTGTAATGTATGTCAATCGAATTTGAATAGTATAGAGCATGGGAAATATTGCAGTCATCATCATCATTCGCTGCATGGTAAGAACTTCTTCTTGTTTTTTTGTGTAGTTTCATTTGTTGCTACACTTATTTACTTCCGCGAATTTTAATTGATTAACTTTTAATGCTGTACATGCCATCTTGCCTTTCTTTGTGTTCACTGTCTCAATTATGAATTATTTCTTTTAAATTAGTAAGTGACGTGAACTCGTCTTAATGACCCCATACATTCCGGACCACATGTCTGTGTCTATACACTGTGTTAATTTGAATAATAATAATCAGCATTAAAAGATTATGAAAATATATAAAAATTTGTATTGTACACATGAAGTTATCTCTCGGACGAACCTTCTAATCAAGAATTTAAGCGCCATACATTTGTTTTATGTTTTGACAAAAATGTTTTTTGGCATACGACAAGGAAAGTTCAAAAAGGCACGGCGAGGATATTTTCAAGATAACAAGAGAGTTTGCATTTTGTTTAGTGTCTGTTGAACTGATTGCAAGTATATTTTTCTGAAAATGTGGAGAAATGTTGATTTTTCCTTACTAATCAGCATATTTTGAGATAATCAGTGAATTTTGAGAAAGTTAAAGTAACTCTGACGGCATTGTGACGGCTGATTTCAGTCCATTTTTTGTGATTTGTCGCATTGTGCTGCTAAAAAAGGTCAATAATTTGTTAGATTGAGTAGTCATAACTCAGATTTAGCATGGAACTGAAGTGCATTGTGTAAAATTAATGAAAACTTTCTAGTTTGATGTCCCTAAAATTGATTGGTTTTTACCTAACGTTATGGACTATCAAATCATCGTCTTTATTGTACCAATTGTAGCCCTTGCTTAACCTCGTAGCTTCCAAGCAGCTTCATCCCAATTTCCCAAGATGTAGTCATTCACCTAACTTCTCACACCACTAAACTGAACGTTATGCCATTCCATATTAAGCTAAAAAATTCATCAAAACTCTCTTAATCAACTTCGTGGAACTTCGACCAAAATTCCACAAAATTTTTTAATTGCCATTCACTTATCGCTTATTTGTAGCGACAATTGTTTTCGAAAATAAAAAAAACAAGTCTCAAAAATTAATGAATTATTTAGCCGGCATCTGTAGATTCCCCTCACATTCGCATGAATGAAAAATGGAATGCATGTATAAAGTTGGAATCACGATATTACTCAGCACTATTCAATTCATTCGTGAAATTTAGTTTGAAATAAGAACTATAAGTATTAAACATATATCGTCCATTATCTCCAATAAAAATACACGTAAACGACAATCTTATTATGTCGTTAAGAATCAACTCGTTGTCGTCGACAGTCAATTTTTTTTTATTTTATTCTTTTCTTTTTGATAAAAGAGGCTTAAAAGATCACACATTCGTTATTGTTATTGTTGTTGTTATTTCAAACTGTATGTATGTACACAAAACAAAAAATGTGAAGGCTTGATAAAGTGAATATATAGAAATATATAGTAGGAAGAAATTTTGTTTTATCAGCATTCTTATTAACGACAATTGGACAATACAATACAATGCCATAAGTACAGACTGGCGTTGTAAGGATCTTCCTTTTATATATGTTTATGTTTGTTCGTCTTGAAGTGGATTCACTTGAATGCAGTTAAATTAATAAACAAACATCAACATTGTTAAGTTTATGAATGAGAAGCACTTAGAGCAGTGGTGGGTAACCTGTGTAACCTGTGTAAAACAGGCAAAAAACGTTCAAATTTTTGATAATTTATATTGTTTTGTAAGAAAACCAAAATCGTACAAATTATCAAGAATTTGTATGGCTTTTACCTGTTACAGGTACCTGTTTTGCTACTCTGGTGGTGGGCAACCTGTGTACCGCGGCACACTATTGAGTGAACAGCAATGCATTAGAACTTGTCATCAACTGGACATCAACTTGCCATCAACTAGTTATGCCGTATTTTAGTCCACTCAAGATTAAAACATACCTTTGGTTCCTCTTGTTAGGCTCTTGGATGTTGAAAGGTGCTGTAAACTGTAAAATGCACCATATGCCGAATGAATTCGGCACTCGGAATTAGTGTGACGTGTTAAACAATTTTGGAAGTGTCAAGAACCGCATAAAATGTAAGGTTTTAGTCGAGGCTAACCACCAAGATATGCCGCAGCACACATATTCTCTTGTAATCTTCTTTGTACAGTTAAGCTTTAAATATAGCAAGTTGTACTAACTTCTATACCTAACCTACATGCGAGGAGTCTCAGTAAGCTTTTCTAACCATTCTTTAAAGTACTTAACCCGGCACAGCTTCCAATGCCAGCGGTGTTCTTAGTGAAAAAAGCAAGCACGACAGGAAGGATGAATAACTCGACGTTTGGTCAGCCACCGAGTCAGATCGACATTCTCCCCAATTCCCCAAAGCACACAGATTGCCCACCACTGACTTAGAGTGTGTAAGAAAAGTCACAAATGACGATGGGAAAATCCTTTATAATCTTACCTTTTCCACACGGCTTGTGTATTCATATTTAATAAATCACATACAGACACAAATGAATATGCACAATTCCCATTGTTTTGTGATTTTGATATGCTGAACATACTTGAGAGAGAAAAAAACTTCCATGAGCTTAAATTGCCTTAAGCTTAGCCATCTGATTATGACAGCTCATACAAAATTTTCATTGTGGTGGTTCTTTGTGCTTTACTTTTTAGTTTATTAGTGAATAACTTTACATAAAAGATTCATTGTTTTGAGTTTAGGTATTTGAACTATCACATTGCAATGTTTAGAGAATTATTTAGATAACAATTCGTACTTCTTGCTATTCATTTGCTAATTCTAAAGTTAAATGAAAGGGAAATCTTTAGAATTTCGTTGTTTGATGTAAAGTCATAAAAGTGAGAATGCTTAAATGTGCTAATTAAAAGAGATGTCGTGAGGTTCTTCTGAAAATTATGCAAAAACATAATAATAGGCATCAATATTTAGATAGATTAGTGTGGTGATCCAAGGATTTTATATAAAAAAGTCTATTTATGTCAACTCTACTCCATATGAAATCCGTGCATGATATTCATGATTTTGATTTGATGCAGTTCGATGTTCCGAATTTTTCACAAAATTTTCTTAAATGTCTCGATTTTTTACTAAAGAACACAAATTTCAGTTCTCACAAATTTCAAAAAATTCCGAAAATTCGCAAACGTGTATGATTATCTAGAGTTAGTTCTTAAGAATTTCGAATGAATTTTGGAAAATTTTCCAGAAACCATAAATGCTTTTACTGTTTATGATGACTTTTATATGGAAATGTTAGAGTATTTTAGGTATGTTGCTAAATTGTTTGTGATGTATCCATGATTACTTTTCTAGTGATCAATTAGGGTTTGCCAAAATTAGATGCACAAAGATACAGAAAACTGCAGGTCTGCAGCAGGCCTGGGTGAACCCTATGATCAAGTATGTAGGATTTCTGAGCAGCTAGTGTCTTCATAACTGTAGTTTTGCAGATTCCTGAAAAATATGAAATTTTTAAATTCTTAATCATTTTTAAAACTTAATTTTCAAAATTTTCTGATTATAAGAAATGAGTTTTCTGCAGTCAGAAACTCTGCACATGTATAATAAGATGAAGATACTAGATCATCCTAAAACATACATAATTTCAGAATCACTATCCTAGTGAAAATGAACTCTCAAAAATTGATTACTCCACACTTACTATAATAATCTATTGCATTAAACTTGTTGAAACAAGGAAGTTTTGTTTTGTTTTCGAGCACATGTAATGTCTTAAAATTTACTCACTTCCTCACAATTTAGTAAAATTATTTGATTCAATATTAGAGCAATTTGTTTAGCAGTTCCACATATGTATATGGATGAAAAATACAACAAGAAAAGAAGAGTTCTTGAAAATCATAATCTTTACGTGCTGCATTTGGCATTTAAATTTGAAGATGTAGGTCAGTTATGTGAATGGAAATGAAATTTATTAAAGATTTTATCAATTTTCTTCTTGGAAAAATCATTTTATTGAAACTGGATAGGAATTTCCAAGAATGTTTTAAAAATATTAAAAATTTAAATTTCAAAGAATTTTGAAAATTTCAAAAAAGATGCAAATTTTTTTTTAAAATTCACAAAATAAATTCTAAATCTCCTTCAAAAAGATTAGAAAA
The DNA here is from genome assembly GCF_022539635.2 of Chironomus tepperi. Taxonomy (NCBI): domain Eukaryota; kingdom Metazoa; phylum Arthropoda; class Insecta; order Diptera; family Chironomidae; genus Chironomus; species Chironomus tepperi. The sequence continues at coordinate 2,882 of NW_027226194.1, read as the reverse complement.
TAAAATTTACGCGTGTACAATTCACAACTTCTCAATTGTCATAAATTTTCAACATGAGTGATATTTTATGGTCTATAAAAATAAAGATGATTAGGCTACGCAAGATTACATGACAGATGATCTATAATTTCATAAACTCTTGAACTTTTTTGATGAAATAAATTTAATTCGTTATAGATTTTAGTTTGTTATTTGTTTCAATTGGTTTTGACAATTATAGAGTATTACTTAGTTAAGCAATTCCAGGGTCGCAGTTGGGGAGAGTTTTGGGAGTTCTCAATCTCTTTTTGGAAAAAGAATCTTACATTTGCAAGAGTTTTTTATGAAGGAAATTCCAAAACAACTCTAAATTGTTGAAGTCCATGCACATCTTGCATTTCTTAAGAAATGTCTTAAGAAATTTCTTAGTCAATTTATGCATATTATTTAGAATGATTTTCAAAGGATTAAATGCTAGGAATTGTCCTAAACTGCATGAAGATGGCCAAATTTTGGACATTTTCCTTTTAATAACTACTTTTAATCCTCTAAAATTCATAGAATACCGAAAATTGGGCACAGTCGATTTTTTGATCAGCTGTACTCTACTGCTTGCTCAATCCGAAACAAATCAAGCATATTATCAGCCTAATGATCAGAATTATATATAATTTATCCTTTAAATTAACGACATCTCCAAATTGCAGTCAGTAGTACTTTACGATGTATTAAATTATAAAATTTATTTAATTCAACTAAAATATATTGAATAATTTCGTGGAACTTTTCTATTATTCAAATGTATTTGAGAGCGAAATTCTTAATGAAAAGTTATTCGATATGAAAGACGAAGTTATTCTTTTAATTAATTCTTCAAGACACTTTTATAGAAATTTCATTTTTACCTTTTGAGGATACAAATTAAAGTGTTTTTTTTTTTTTCACAGAATTTTTGCGCATGCAAAATTTTAATTTTCTTAGAAATTATTCTATTTGAATCGAATTTGACCTTAACTTGGTTACTACACGTAGAGTGTACGAGCGACACAAAGTAAACTTATCGTATTCTGAACTCTGTGTTGATGGCTTCTAAATGAACTCTTCTGTCGGAATCTCTTCTGTCAGGGATCATTCACTTATTATGTTTGCTTTTTGGGAGGGAAGGGGGATTTTCGATTTAGTAGCTGCTTAACGTAATTTGTGACCGACTCCATAGAGAACTAGAGTAGATGGCACAAAAGTGTTAATTTAAATAATTTTCAGAATATTAAAGAATATAGGAGAATAAAATATATTTAAGGAATCGAGTAGCAAGGTCATTTAAGAATTTCAATGAAAAACACTGAAGGTCAAGCCCTTAAAAGCCATGTAAAATCCTTGAATAGTAAAAAAAATAATTCAACGTTGTCATTTTCTCTATTAACATTGTAATTCACGAATCACAAAGAATAAAAAGAGTTATCATCCCAAACCAGCATATCTCACATTAATCCGTTAAAAACTTAATTCAACCTTCTAATTGTGTCCCGCATGATTATTTATACCAGATACATGTGAATCCTTGCTTTAAAAAATTTCCAAATTAAAATTAAACAAAAGTTAAACAAACAATTCAGATGCATTTTGAAAAGAGCAAAAAGAGAAAATTTTGAAAATATTTTGAACAAATATGAAAAAAAAACGAAATACGGAGCAACATATGTACATCCAAATTAAATTATCACATGAAAAATATGAGAAAAATAGATTTTCTCTCACATCATTAAAGAAGTTTAGGTCAATTTAAATACAATTGCGACGACAAAAACATCACGTGAAAAATTAGAATAAAATTATCAAGTATGATCATCATCGGTAGCATCATCGACTTGGGTCATTATATGAACAAAAAAAATTATGGCGGCGCGATATAAAAGTAAATGTTGAACGTGAGAATCCAAAAAGACACAACAAATCGTTCTGTGCTTGTATTAACTGTAAATACGAGAAATTGAGAAAAGAAACGTAAAGCTTTTCACACCACAGGGAGGAAAGCAAGCAAAAAAAATAACAGATTCTATATATCTCGTGAAGCACACGAGAACTCAACAAACGATACAATTTCGGTTTTCTTGCTGATGTGGGTATAATATAGCAGCACACAACCTATTAAAAAACAGTTACCTCGGAAACTCGTGACGGATGAATCGAGTAAAAAAAATAGTGAAGGAAAATTTTAATGGAAAAATAATAAATAAAAACTGAATAAAATAATTTTTATGGATAATAAAGATTATCAAGTATAAGTGCGACCAAAATTCATAAAATGGATAATTTGAATCAAAAGAAATAAATTTATAAATATAAATAAAATTGTGAGTTCATATTATAAAAATATACAAAAAAAAATAAGAATAATATTAAAGTTCATGTGCATATAAATAAATCAGATTTACAATTTAAATGAGAGATATGTCACTGAATACCTTGTTGTCATGACACACTACGGAAAGATGAAAATGAATTTTTTTCGCCAGCAATTAATGTTTATTTCACCAAACATGAGGAAACTTTACAGACAAAAAAAAAAGCTTGAGTGATTTTTTTTTTTTGGAAAAAAAAGAAAGGAATTCCTCAAATCTTCTCTAAATAATGAACTAAAAAACTTAAAAAGATAAAAATCTTTCGATTTGTTTTCCGTCCTCTTTCTCAGTTGTTGCTCATTAGAAAAAAAATTCAATTTTCCCGTGCTACTTGAAATGTTGAAAGGATTCTGTCATTTAACTGTCACGTCCACAAATATATGGTTAATAACACTTAATTTTTGTGGTGATGATGTGAGAAAATTTTTATGAAATTTTAAGTGAGGTTTTTTAGGATTTTTAAAAAGGGTTTAAATTTTTTTGGTGGAATTTTAGGGAAAT